>NC_081547.1:17353356-17406082 GCF_901000735.1 Corylus avellana
TGTTGTGCAAATTTATTTAACTCGCAAGTGCACGAATCAATTATAGTTTAATGGATTGCAAGTGCGAGGTCGAACCCACAGAGAATTGTATTTTTGAAAGAACAATTTAAATCTAAACTAATTAAATCCTAACCTAGTTCCAAAAATGTTTGAATTTTGAGTTTTGAAAATTAAAGGATAAACATAAACTAAATAAAATAAGTAAATCTAAGGATAAAGGTACTAAGGTTTGAGAATTCACACTCACCAAATCATAACAACATACTTTATGTTCATCAATATTAATCCGAAGTTCTCACAAATTAAATCATAGATATGTTTTACTATACTTCAAAGAATTAATCAAAACCATCCTATGTATCCATTCATTGACCAAATCACAAAAGGAATCCAAATTAAATTGAAACACCAGATGTATCCGTAGAACAAATCACAAGGGATATCCAATTTTTATGAGTTAAAAGCCAAGCAATCAATCATATGAAATTATCTCAAATCATCAAATGTATCCTTGAATTACAAGAGATATCCAAGAATCACTCCATACAATTGATTAGAAGTAAAACAATTGAAATATAAAACCCAATAAAATCAGAATAATAAAAACTTACATAAAAGTGATGTTGTTCTTCATCGGTGAGGCTTCATCCCCAACCTTAGTTGGAAATTTAGCTCCACATAAAAATAAAATCTAAACCTAAACCTAAGCCCAAAGAAAAAACTAAACTAAAGAATTTTGCTCTCTGGGATTGTCTATCTTTTCTTGAATGCAAAGAAGTCTATTTATAGGCTTAGGGAAGTCCTAGAAGCCCAAGTAAACCTAGATAATTCGGAGGTCTGTCTCCCAGTCAAAATAGAAGTCTGAAATCGGACTAGGATTCGTCCAGATTTGTGTCCTTTAATTGCGGGGCGATTTTGACATAGTAACTGTACGAATTAAGAAAATCCTATTTCACAACAAATTGTAGTATTTTGAGCTAGCTTTCCAATGCCGTTTGAATCACTTCAATCCGATATTTGAACGGAGAGTTATGGTCAAAATACTAAGATATGTGCAGAATCTGAATTTGAATCCGATCCAAAATCTTATTCAATCTGAACTTGAATCTGATTTAACCTTTTCTTGGATTTGGTTAGACTTAACCACATCATCTAGGTCTTCTCAAAGTATGCTTTCTTCCAAACTTCGCATTTTTCCCTTTAAAGCTGCAGTTTTTCTTCAATGACCTACAAAACACTAAAAACACAAAACTAACACAAAATATTAAATAACGACACAGCTAAAGGATTAACTAATATAAATAAAGGGGTCCAAATATGCCATATTTGACACTTATCAAACACCCCCAAACTTACATTTTGCTAGTCCCTTAGCAAAACAAAACAAAAAATAAAATGAAAGCAAGAAACATAAATCCTCTTTCGTGGGAGAGACGATTGCATTTAGCATATGCAACAAGCCTTTTAAACCCCTAGGCATCCCTAGTGGACGAGTGAAGTCTCGTGAGGGCTTAACAGGAATGATACCCACAAACATTGTGCACTATGTTGTTAACAAGAAAGAAGTTTCACATAAACCATGGTTCTTATTCATGAGCAAACTTAAAAAGACAAACACCATCATAACAGTCAAAAGGAAATCCAAAATCAAATTACTCATAAATGGACAATTGAGACCTCATATGTTCTAAAATGTGTAAAGTGTAATTAGCATATAATCATGAAGCTTTCAGTTTAAACTCAAGATAAGTTCCATAAAATTTGTAAAAATCCCTAACAGATGAAACAACCAAGGCAAGATATGCATTTTTTTTTTTTTTTATAGGCTTTGCAATGTCTAACTCCCTTAAGCTTTCTAATTGACTCATGTAACAAGTGTTAGGCCAATGACTCCCAAGCCAGGTGGCTTTAGGGCACTAGATGTAGAACATCCCAAAGGGCTTATTAACTTAAGTCAAAAAGGCTACGAAGTCAGATTAGCCATATCATAAATCAACACTGAACTTCACACCTTTTGACGCGAACACTCGATGCTTAATGAGGCAAGAGGTCCGGTTACTCAGCGGAAAACTCAACTTGATCTTTCTTTTCTTTTTCCTTCTCTTTTTTTATTTATTTTTTTCTTTTTATATCTTGCAAGCCAATGGTTATTCATCAATAGGTCATCCAACAAATCTCAAAGAGAACAAGCTTAAGCTCAAACATCATACCTCACAGAAAACATGCTAATGTGCTCATAAAAATTTATTTCAAAATAAGTGAAATCTCTTTTACCCAAAAATAAGTCAAAGGACTCAAACTTCTAATGACATAATGATGATGTTCAACCCTTTAAGCAAGCTAATGAAATGCAAATCACAGTTATAGTTTAACTCAAACTTGACAACAACATAGCACAATTTTTTTTTTTTTTTTCAATTTTTTTAACACAAAATGACAAATAAAAATAAACAAATAAAAACAAAAATAAATAGACAAAGTGTTTTTCCATACCCCCAAACTTGAATTACACATTGCCCTTAATGTGTAGTATAGAAATACATTACCGGAAATAAAGAAATCTGAGTGTGAACAAGGCTAGGGCGTCCCCCAAACTTAAACACCAAAACACCTGTCAATAAAAACTAACAGCAATATTTTTTTCATAGAAACAATATCAAAAGATTAATTGCTGTTAGAAATAAAAACAAATAAAATTAACATGTAATGAAAAAGGAAAGAAAGAATTTTTGGAGTGAAGTGCAGAAAATAAACTGGAGGAGAAAACTTTACAGTGCTTCCCCCTATCATGCGGATGTCCAACCAATCCCTTCCACCCCTTCTTCTTCAAAACTTCATATCCCTCTAGAAGGATGTTTCGCCATCTTATGTAGAATTTCTTGCTTTGAAGGATCGTCTTAGGAAAGTGGTTCCTAGATTTGTGTGCTTGTGTGCACAAGTACTTGAGTATCTTGACATAAGATGGCTCTTTGAGATATTTAGGCGCTGAAGCTTTGGGCTCTTGATGTATCTCAAGAGGGACAGTGATGCAGGCAGGAGCTTCAGTACTCACTTCCATGTCACTGGGCAGATTAGGATCCATTGGGAGTTCACTATTTTCATGGTGCTCAACTTGCTCAGAGTGCTCAACTTGCTCATCCTTCTCTTCCTCCTCTTTGTTATCTACAATTTTCTCACTCTCAAGTGTGATGGTGACTTGGGCATGCTCATGATAAGAATTTTCAGAATCATCCTCGTCCATCATGTAGTGCCTTTCAGCCATCAGCTGACTTTGAAGCTCTTCTTCCTCTATTCTGTTGAAGTCAGCAACTAGATGACCGATCTGTCCTTCTATCTTGGTCATGGCCTGCTTAAGTTCTTGTATGTCTCTACCATTAGCCATGTTGGAATTCTTCATCTCCTGTACGGCTTGATTGGTGAAACCTTTTAGCTCTTGTATATCTTGGGAATTGCTCAGGGTAGTATTCTTCATATCTTGCTTTATCTCTTTCATGTTCTTATCCATTGATTGCATGAATGCTTTCATCGTGTCTTCTAGTGATGACTGTGGTGCAGGCACTTGAGTGGTAGACTGATAAATAGGAGGTTGAGCTTGATGATCGAACTGTGGATATTCTGAATGATGCAATTCATCAAATTGGTGAGCATAATTTCCTGTAGCCTGAGCTGATCCTGAGAAATCATATTGGTTGCTCCAGTCCAGGTTATAACAATTGAAATTTGAATCAAACCCCGGGCTAGAGAAACTGGTGTTCATTTGTTCATATGAAAAGTTAGATCTAGCTGCTCTGATTTGATCTAATTTGTCCCATAAGTCGTTGAGCTCAGTTCGCAGATCTAGACAATTGTTCTCCTCATGATAAGGATTGAAACAAAATGAACATGGTTTATTTGGGTAAAAATTTTGAGGGTAGTTGGTAGGAGCTGGTGTCCTACAACTAGGAGATGCATTAAAATCATTAAAATGAAAATTCATGCTTCCCCTCACTTTTTAACATGCAGATATCCCACATAAAACATTAACCAATATATATATATATTTTTTTAATTTTAATTTTTTTTTTAAAAAAATAAACTAAAATAACAACTAACACAACAAAAAAAAAAATGAAAACTAAAATTTAAAAACTCACAAAAAAGGACCAAAAATAAATTTTTGGCAAAGATCTACGGAACTGCTGCTTTTGCTATGAGTGCGCTTGATCACGCTGATGTGCGGAAGGTGCTGCGGCAGAACTATAAAACAAGCCAAACAAAACAAAAAACAACAAGAACAATCTTTTTTTTTTTTTTTTTATTAGTAACACGAATAAAACAAAACAAATTGCAGAAAAATAAAATCCTAATTATAACTAGTAGAAGAATAAAACTAATTTAGAAATAAATTGGTTTCAAAAATTGAACAATTCCCCGGCAACGGCGCCAAAAACTTGTTGTGCAAATTTATTTAACTCGCAAGTGCACGAATCGATTGTAGTTTAATGGATTGCAAGTGCGAGGTCGATCCCACAGAGAATTGTATTTTTGAAAGAGCAATTTATATCTAAACTAATTAAATCCTAATCTAGTTCCAAAAGGGTTTTGATTTTTGAGTTTTGAAAATTAAAGGATAAACATAAACTAAATAAAATAAGTAAATCTAAGGATAAAGGTACTAAGGTTTGGGAATTCACACTCACCAAATCATAACAACATACTTTATGTTCATCAATATTAATCCGAAGTTCTCACAAATTAAATCATATATATGTTTTACTATGCTTCAAAGAATTAATCAAAACCATCCCATGTATCCATTCATTGACCAAATCACAAAAGGAATCCAAATTAAATTGAAACACCAGATGTATCCGTAGAACAAATCACAAGGGATATCCAATTTTTATGAGTTAAAAGCCAAGCAATCAATCATATGAAATTATCTCAAATCATCACATGTATCCTTGAATCACAAGAGATATCCAAGAATCACTCCATACAATTGATTAGAAGTAAAACAATTGAAATATAAAACCCAATAAAATCAGAATAATAAAAACTTACATAAAAGTATTGATGTTCTTCATCGGTGAGGCTTCATCCCCAACCTTAGTTGGGAATTTAGCTCCACATAAAAATAAAATCTAAACCTAAACCTAAACCTAAAGAAAAACTAAACAAAAGAATTTTGCTCTATGGGATTGTGTATCTTTTCTTGAATGCAAAGAAGTCTATTTATAGGCTTAGGGAAGTCCTAGAAGCCCAAGTAAACCTAGATAATTCGGAAGGTCTGTCTCCCAGTCAAAATAGAAGTCTGAAATCGGAATAGGATTCGTCCAGATTTGTGTCTCTTAATTGCGGGGCGATTTTGACATAGTAACTCTACGAATTAGGAAAATCCTATTTCACAACGAATTGTAGTATTTTGACTTAGCTTTCCAATACCGTTTGAATCACTTCAATCCGATATTTGAGAAGAAAGTTACAGTCAAAATACTGAGACGTGTACAAAATCTGAATTTGAATCTGATCTTTAATCTGATTTAACCTTTTCCTTGAATTTAGTTGAACTTAACCACATCATCTAGGTCTTCTCAAAATATGCTTTCTTCCAAACTTTGCATTTTTCCCTTTAAAGCTGTAGTTTTTCTTTAATGACCTACAAAACACTAAAAACACAAAACTAACACAAAATATTAAATAACAACACAGCTAAAGGATTAACTAATGTAAATAAAGGGGTCCAAATATACAATATTTGGCACTTATCAATAGGTGATAACGATCATATATGGTTCACACGAGATATTACCCTTCTCAACTAGGTTGGCGCTGTCTCGAGGGATCTGTAATAGAATGCTGGTGCCCCGACCATTGTATGCTACTGTCCATAACACTAGCAGCCTGACCAAGTCCGACCTAGGGTGGCCCACGCTACTATTGATGTTCATCCTATAATGACCTGCCCATTAAGGCTACGCCGATCATGAAATAACCATTGGATCTAAGGCTTATATAACACATACATACAATTTGACCATAAAATCAAGTCTATATAGTAAGCCCATGGCCAATATACCGCACATACCGATGTACCATGTCAATGATGTCATACAATGCATCTTATCAACCAAATATTAAAGCAGTTACCAAGTTATACAAAATATTGGCATGCTCATATCATATGCCTGCTCAGTCAGCTGCCATATCGCACGTGTTTAAGGAAAGTGTTCTTAAGTGTTTACTTACCTCACGCACTCGCTCGAGTCCTCCGACATCACAAATCTCTGCTATAACGGAACACGACACATCATTATGCGCAGTACTAGAGAACTCCTATAAGTATGGTACTAAGTCCTATCTAACAAAAAAGGGTCGTTGAACCCTAATATTGAACACTTGGAGTTAAAGGGCGGATGCCTTGCTTTTTGGTCGACTGCTCAGGCTCGAGAGCGAATGTTCAACTAGTGAGTTAGGTTTCTTGGCCAAAAGCTCCAAACTGTGTTTTGAGGCTTCTATCCAAACTAAGGGTTGATATATCTCATCCTAGGCTACTAAGTAGACACATGAAAAGTACATATCATGTTATCATGCAACTCAAAGCGATAAAAGGAACATTCTTGGCCCTTGTAAGCAAATACGTGTAAGGGCTTGTCAAAACATCTTTAAACTTGTAATACTAGTAACAACAATAAAAACACAAGGGAATGGGTAAGAAGATTACTTAGAAAATGGTAAAAGCACCAAGCTTTCTTTAGAAGATGGCAAAAGCACCAAGCTTTCTTCCTTCTCTCTCTCCAAGTCACTTCTCACACTAAGGTTAGAGTTTTTCTAAGGTTATGGGAGGTTGTGGGTCGAAACCATGGCTTATAGAGGAGCTTGGGGTGTGCCTTGCTTTGAACAAGTGGAGAATGGCTTAAACTGCTTTTCAAGGTGTTAAGGAACGTTCATGTACTATAGGGAGAACGTTTGGGTACTATTATTGTTAAGTGCTAAAATATTCATATTTTTAGCCCTTAACTTATATGTTTTAATCCTTTAGTTTTAGTTAATTTATGTCATTTTAGCTCTTTTATGTGTTTTCCTTGATTTTGTAGTCATTGGAAGAAAAAGAAGCAATCTCAAAAGTTTTGGATTTAAAAGAGCTATTTTGGAATATGGAAGGCTCTAGTAGTGCGATCAATTGTAGGGGAGCTGCGATCAAGCACACTACAGGTGAGGACCACAAAGCGCAAGGCACCCACGATCGAGCGCCAGCACAAAGAGGATTGATCGTACACGGGCTGCAATCAAGAGCACCTGTGCGTGATGGGCAAGTCAGCCGCCAACCATGTTATGGAAAGTGCAACTTTTAGGGGTTTGTAACTTAGTGCGAACTAGGGTTCAAACCCTATGATTTTTAGGGTTTCTAAAGTATTCCTAAGGCTTATAAATAGACCCTTCAGCTTCTAGAATAAACACAATTTCCAAGGAGAAGAATTGGAGCTCTTCAAGTTCAAGTTTCGGTTTTATTCTTTTCCTTTTTTTTATTTTATTTTATGAAGGTGTTTAACATCAAATTTATGTGTAACTAATTTATTTAGTAGGGCTAGATTGAAGCTCTGGTTATGTTTAGTTAATATTCAACATTGGCACCTTTTGTGATGATCATGTTGTGGTATTTAACACAATTAATTCTTGTTTTCATGAATTCCTCATATGTGTGTGCCTAATCAACATAAGCATGTGGTATAGAGTAGTTAGTTAAATCAATTTGGATGACCGAATCCTGGGTTTAACAAAAGTAACAAAAGAAATCCACACTGGGTTCTTGGGTTAATCAACATGGGGAACCGGGAGTAAACACTCATGCCCTAAGCCTCATGTGTTGTATATATATATATATTTTGCAAGCCAATGGTTATTCATCAATAGGTCATCCAACAAATCTCAACGAGAACAAGCTTAAGCTCAAACATCATACCTCACAGAAAACATGCTAATGTGCTCTTAAAAATTTATCTCAAAACAATTGAAATTTCTTTTACCCAAAAATAAGTCAAAGGACTCAGACTCCTAATGACATAATGATGTGTTCAACTCTTTAAGCAATCCAATGAAATGCAAACCATAATCATAGTTTAACTCAAACTTGACAACAACATAGCACAATTTTTTTTTTCTTTTCTTTTTTTTTCTTTTTTATTTTTTATTTTTATATCTTGCAAGCCAATGGTTATTCATCAATAGGTCATCCAACAAATCTCAAAGAGAATAAGCTTAAGCTCAAACATCATATCTCACAGAAAACATGCTAATGTGCTCATAAAAATTTATCTCAAAACAAATGAAATCTCTTTTACCAAAAAATAAGTCAAAGGACTCAGACTCCTAATGACATAATGATGTGTTCAACTCTTTAAGCAATCCAATGAAATGCAAACCATAGTCATAGTTTAACTCAAACTTGACAACAACATAGCACAATTTTTTTTATTTTTCAATTTTTTTTTTTTTAACTCAAAATGACAAATAAAAAAAAATAATAATAAGAACAAAAATAAACAAACAAAGTGTTTTTCCATACTCCCAAACTTGAATTACACATTGCCCTCAATGTGTAGTATAGAAATACATTACCGGAAGTAAAGAAATCTGAGTGTGAACAAGGCCAGGGCATCCCCCAAACTTAAACACCAAAACACCTGTCAACAAAAACTAACAGCAATATTTTTTTTTCATTGAGACAAACATCAAAAGATTAATTGCTGTTAGAAACAAAAACAAATAACATGTAATGAAAAAGGAAAGAAAGAATTTGTGGAGTAAAGTGCAGAAAATAAACTGGAGGAGAAAACCTTACAGCGCTTCCTCCTATCATGCGAATGTCCAACCAATCCCTTCCACCCCTTCTTCTTCAAAACTTATACCCCTCTGGGAGGATGTTTCGCCATCTTATGTAGAATTTCTTGCTTCGAAGGATCTTCTTAAGAAAGTGGTTCCTAGATTTGTGTGCTTGTGTGCACAAATTCTTGAGTATCTTGACAAAAGATGGCTCTTTGAGACATTCAGGCGATGAAGCTTTGGGCTCTTGATATGTCTCAAGAGGGATAGCGATGTAGGCATGAGCTTCAGTACTCACTTCCATGTCACTGGGCAAATCAGGATTTGTTGGGGGCTCACTGTTCTCATTGTGCTCAACTTGCTCCTCTTTCTCTTCCTCCTCTTTGTTATGCACAATTTCCTCACTTTCAAGTGTGATGGTGACTTGGGCATGCTCATGATAAGAATTTTTGGAATCATCCTTATCAATCATATAGTGCCTTTCAGCCCTCAGCTAACTTTGAAGCTCTACTTCTATCTTGGTCATGGCCTGCTTAAGTTCTTGTATGTCTCTGCTGTTAGCCATGTTGGAATTCCTCATCTCCTATATAGCTTGATTAGTGAAATCTTTTAGCTCTTGTATATCTTGAGAATGGTTCATGGTAGTATTCTTCATATCTTGTTTGTTCTTATCCATTGATTACATGAATGCTTTCATCATGTCTTCCAGTGATGACTGTGGTACTTGAGTGGTAGATTGATAAACAGGAGGTTGAGCATGATGATCGAACTGCGGATATTCTGAATGGTGCAATTCATCAAATTGGTGAGCATAAGTTCCTATAGCCCGAGTTGATCCTGAGAAATCAAATTGGTTGCTCCAGTCCAAGTTATAACAATGGAAATTTGAATCAAACCCAGGGCTAGAGAAACTGGTGTTCATTTGTTCATATGAAAAGTTAGATCTAGCTACTCTGATTTGGTCTAATTTGTCCCATAAGTCGTTGAGCTCAGCTCACAGATCTGGACAATTTTTTTCCTCATGATAAGGATTAAAACAATATGAACATAATTTATGTGGGTAAAAATTTTGAGGGTAGTTAATAGGAGCTGGTGTCTTATAACTAGGAGAGTCATTAAAATCATTAAAATGAAAATTCATGCTTCCCCCTCACTTTTTAGCACGCAGATATCCCACATAAAACATTAACCATTTTTTTAAAAAAAAAATAAACTTAAAAAAAAAAAAAAAAAAGACTAACACAAATAAAAAATAAAAATAAAAATAAAAATTGAAAAACTCAAAAAAATGACCAAAAATAAATTTTTGTCTTAAATCTACGTAATTACTACCTTTGCTGTGAGTGCGCTTGATCGCGCTAATGAGTGGAAGGTGCTGCGGCAGAACTGTAAAACAAGCCAAACAAAACAAAAAACAACAAGAAAAATCTTTTTTTTTTTTTTTTTATTAGTAACGCGAATAAAACAAAAAAAATTGCAGAAAAATAAAATCCTAATTATAACTAATAGAAGAATAAAACTAATTTAGAAATAAATTGGTTTAAAAAATTGAACAATTTCCCGGCAACGGCGCCAAAAACTTGTTGTGCAAATTTATTTAACTCGCAAGTTGCACGAATCGATTGTAGTTTAATGGATTGCAAGTGCGAGGTCGAACCCACAGGGAATTATATTTTTGAAAGAGCAATTTAAATCTAAACTAATTAAATTCTAACCTAGTTCCTAAAGGGTTTCGAATATTTTTTTGAAATTAAAAGACAAACATAAACTAATTAAAATAAACTAAGAGATAAAAAATTAAGGTTTGGGAATCAACACTCACTGAATCATAACAACATACTCCATGTTCATTAATATTTATCTGAAGTTCTTACAATTAAACTCTTAGATATGTTTTACTATGCTTCAATAGTTAATCAAAATCATCTCATGTATCCATTCATTGCACAAATCACAAAAGGAATCCAATATCAATTAAATTATCAGATGTATCCGTAAATCACAAAAGATATCCAATTTTAATTGAAACACCAAATGTATCTGTAGAACAAATCACAAGGGATATCCAATTATTTAGGCAAATAAAATCAAGCAATCAATTATGTGAAATTATCTTAAATCATCAAGTGTATCCTTGAATCACAACAAGATATCCAAGAATCATGCCACATATTAAAAAAAAGTAAAACAATTGAAATAATAAACCCAATAAAATCGGATAAATAAAGACTTACATGAAAGTATTGATGTGCTTCATCGGTGAGGCTTCCTCCCCAACCTTAGTTGGGAATTTAGCTCCACATAAAAATAAAACCTAAACTAAAGAAAAACTAAACTAAAAGAAAAGCTATGGATTACATTCTGTCTCTAAAATTGTATCCCAAAACTAGTCTTTGAAATTGTGTCTCTTTTTTTGAATGCAAAGAAGTCTATTTATAGGCTTAGGAAAGTCCTGGAAGCCCCAATAGACCTAGATAATTCGGAGGTCTGTCTCCCAGTCAAAATAAAAGTCTGAAATCGGAATAGGATTCGTCCAGATTTGTGTCCCTTAATTGCGGGGCAATTTTGGCATAGTAACCCTCCGAATTAGGAAAATCTTATTTCATAACGAATTGTAGTAGTTTGAGCTAGTTTTGCAATGCCACTTGAATCACTTCAATCTGACATTTGATCAGAAAGTTATGATCAAAATACTGAGACATATACAGAATCTAAATTTGAATCCAATCCGAAATTTTATCCAATCTGATATTTTCTTGGATTTGGTTAGACTTAACCACATCATCTAGGTCTTCTCAAAGTATGCTTTCTTCCAAACTTTGCATTTTTCCCTTTAAAGCTGTAGTTTTTCTTTAATGACCTACAAAACACTAAAAACACAAAACTAACACAAAACATTAAATAACAACACAACTAAAGGATTAACTAATGTAAATAAAGGGGTTCAAATATGGAATATTTGGTACTTATCAGTCAATTTTCACAAAATTATGCTTTCTTAAATAACAACTTAGTAGACACCCATGCTAAATCCTTTAAGAAATAAAAGAATTAGAGTAGACACCCATACCTAATTCATTGCTTAGGGAAATCAATAACTTAAGGAGTAGACACACATGCCCTTAGGTTGACAAACATTAGAGATACATAACATGATCAAAGCATTAGCATATTGATATATTATCTAAATATAATTAGTGGTGGATGTCAAAGCTCTACCTTTTTATTATCATCAAATCAAAATTCAATCTTTGTCTTGTTTTACTTTTGAAATTAATTTTAAGCAAAATTTAGCAATCGTCGTGGGAATAACCTCGTACTTGCACCTTATACTACTATGTTGACCTCGTGCACTTACGGGTAAAACATACAATTATTTGCCTATTAATTTAGATAGATATTTGTAACAACAATTATATGTTAGATAAAATGGTCCAGGCATATGTTCTGGGGTATTTCCACTGGGTCAAAGACTGGTCAACGAACGCTCGTGTGGTCCCACAGCAAACACTTGTACTTAAGTTAAGGGCAAACGTCCGTGTGGTCCCTAGCGAGTGTTCGGTTAGAGAGTGGGATTTCTAGATTTAGTTTGGAAACTTCTAAGGAATGGGCTACTCACAAGGGGTTTAGATCTTTTATTTTAAAACTATGTTTTATGAAAGCATTAACCGTTTTCGTAGTAAGTCGTTTAATCTTTTAAAATAGGTGTTTTTATCGGGGTATTACAAAATGACTACCTCACTTTCTTATGAGATGTGTTTATCTCTTTACAGATGTATGTTTGTGTCTTCGACTGTGAAATGAGTCACACACAACGCTTGACATGCTTTATACTTGCCATTTCTACAATTGCATTGAGTGTATTGGAAAACCACCATGTTTGTGAAATTCTGTGCATTTTGGTACACCTTGTGATGCCGGGCAAAACTAGGATTGTTCCGACAGTGTATAATAGCAGTAAAAACTAAGAATTGAAGATTGAAAAGGAAATTTAGGAAGAGAGAAAATAACAAATAGGGAAGAGAAAGTCCTTAATTGCCCCAAATAAGCAAACAGAGAAATAACTCTGAAAGACTTAAATTTAATTGATAATATAAATTGTAGATGCCTTTATAAAGGCTAGGCACCTCCTAAATTAACAAGGAAAAGGAAAAGCAAACCTAACTCGAAAAGGAAAAACAAATCCTAATAAGAAAAGGAAAACAAATCCTAATAGGAAAGGAAAAACCTAATCCTTATTTAAAAAAAAGAAATTATAATCCAAATGGAAAAGGGAAAACCCAATCCTTATTCTAAAAGGAAAATTAAAACACAAATGCATAATTAAAATAACAGTTTTCTCAATTTTCTCCTGCATCAGTCTCTCTGGGTTGGAAAGCACCTGCCCTCGAGTTCAAATCATATTTTCCTCGATCTTTCGGATGTCCAATTAATCACTTTCATCCCATACTTCTCAACATCAAAGTAACTTGATACTAGAAGATAAACAATTTGCAAGCCTTCAAAACATGACTTCGAGTATTATATTTGAAGTCACTCGCACCAACTTGAGATAAAATAATCTTCAGAAGCTCATGATTGACTGTCATAAATTCACCATTCGTAAAAATTTTCTAAAAATGATGAATTTTTTCCTGGCCATGAAAATTTAGAGTTTCCTCCAACATGCTGAAACCAACATCAAGATTTTGTTTAGTAAAAGTTGAAAGAAAATTTTCAATCCCAAGAAAATCAACATAATTAATTTTTTCAAGACCCCATTGAGATATTTCACTCTTTGGACTTTCGTCAAACACACGGTGGACATCATTCTCTTCAACAATTTTTATGGTATCAAGAAATAAATTTACCTCCTCCAATAGATCTTCCTCATCAGGATAAATATCATAGATTGCTGGAGAGGCTTAATCTACAGAAAAATCTTCCTCAATAAATTCATTTTCCTCATCCACATAATATGAATTTCGCAGATAGGCTTGAGACTTACTAACAATAGTCAACGAGGTGAGAGTACCAGAAATTTTTGGAAGCTCAACTCTAAAGTCTAAGTCTTCATGCCACTCATCTCGAACACACTGTTCCCAGACCAGAACAGGCGTGTGATACGGGTTCTCGAAAGTGGATTCTAAATTGCAACCGTTAATATCACAATACATCTCCAAGTTTTGCGCCACTAGACGTTGGTTTAACTCAGCAACCTGCCTTTGCAAATCTTCAATCATCACGTCTTGCATACTGTGCTCATGGTAAGGGACTTCCTCCTTCGTAACCTATCCACGTTGACGACGACCACTAGTCATGAAAAACTAATGAAAAAAATTCATCCCAAGAAGACACTAAGCTTTGATACCAACTAACGTCGGGCAGAACTAGGATTGTTCTAACAGCGTATAATAGCAACAGAAACTAAGAAAATAACAAATAAATAAGAGAAAGTCCCTAATTGCCCCAAATAAGCAAACAGATAAATAACTTTGAACGACTTAAATTTAATTGATAATATAAACTAAATTCTTAAAAAATAACAAAGACTAGATGCCTTTATATAGGCTAGGCACCTCCTAAATTAACAAGGAAAAGGAAAAGCAAACCTAACTCGAAAAGGGAAAACAAATCCTTATTAAAAAAAAAAGAAAATATAATCCTAATGGAAAAGGGAAAACCCAATCCTTATTCTCAAAGAAAAATTAAAACACACATGTATAATTTAAATAATAGTTTTCTCAATTTTCTCCTACATCACATTGTGTCATGATTGGTATTATTATTATTATTATTATTATTATTATTATTATTGTCACAAGTGTGTTTTTTAATATCTTTAAAAGGGGCATGTGGTTATTTATGAAAAGCAAAAAAGTTGTTTTTCAAAACATGATTGAGATGTGTCTTTCCTCAATCTTGGTCTTTCTGTCACAAAAGGATGTGTCCTTATTTCAAAACCTTTTTGTGCATGCATTTAGAGCATTCGTCTTGTCTTCCATATTTCTTCATGCTTTTTAAAGTCTAGGTTTGCATTCATTTTTGTTTTTCATTTCCTAAGGGTTGCAAAACTCAATCTTGAAGACTTGATGATCTTTGTTGCTCTTAAATTTGAGTTTGTGTTGTTGTTAGAGAATTGCATTCAATGACATGCTAGTATGCATTAGGTTTTCAATGAGCCTTCATTCTAGCTTATAACTTGCTTCATGTGCATCCATTCCTTGATAATCTCATTTACATGCATTCCTTCCTAGGATGGGTGGTGAGTTCTAGTTTAAGAGGTTGACATACTTAGGGTTGTCTTTACCTAAGTATGTCATTAGTTGTCCACACAAGTATGCAATTGATCATGTTGTAACTATGAGTCTGTGCCTTATTGTTAGAATGTGCTTGAAATTTGCAAATGCCATGTTGTTTGTGATCATTTTTTTGGATTTTTTTATCCATCTCAACCTTGTTTGGATGACATGAATTGGGCATTTGAGTAAAAATGTGTTTCGTTTGACCCATTTGTATTTCTCAAGTGCATAGTTTGAAGCTACCGTACTCTCATGGTTTTGTTTTGTATTCATAGTGTTTGTTTTTACTTGAGCTTGTTATGTCTTGTTTTTCGTATTGGTCTTTTGTTCCTCCTTAAATGTGGAACACTTGCTAGGGAGATGTTGCTTATGTTTAGGAGAATTTACATGATACTTTAGTTCTATTTTTATGACACATGTATGTTTTTATTTGTTGGTTTGTTGTGAGTTTTAAAATGATACTCACAAGCGCACGAGTCATTTGCAATATAGTGTGTGCAAGTGCGAGGTCGATCCATAGGGAATTGCGTTGTAAAAATCAATTTCTATTTAAACTAATCCTATTTTAACCTAGTTCCGAAATTGTGTATTTTTTTGTCGTGCAAAATAACATAAACTAAATGAAATGATTAAATCAAATAAATTAAAAGACTAAGGTTTCCAAATTCACTTCGACAAATCTAAACAACATATTCTCGTATTTGCTCATACAACTGAAAAACTATAAAGCTCAATGTGTTATTTGATGTTTCACAAAAATGTAGATTAAATCATTCAATGAATCCATCATTTAACAAATCACAAAGAATACCCCATTGAATACAAATCATCTAATGTATCTGTTAAATAAACGAATCATAAGGGATATTCAGTTTCAATTGAATGATTCAATGTATCCGTTGATGAAACATATCGAATATCTAATATTTTCACAAATAATAACCAAACATTCAATTAAAAGATATGAATCAACTAATTGAATTGAAATGAAACAACACATTTATTCAATAATCAAAATTGTACGAACAAATAACGAGAATAAAATTGTTTATCATTGGCGAAGCTTCATTTTCAACCTTAGTTGAAAGTTTTAGCCACTCATGATTACAAAAGTCATAATAATATGAATTGAAATCATCAAAAGCATAAAACTTACAAAGAGAAATGTACGTAAAGGCTCAAGAATGACCACAGGTAGAAAATATGCTCTCCATGGCTCCTCCCAACGTATTGTTACAAGAGAAAATAATGCAATATATACTAAAACCTAGGGCTTCGGTGCAGCCATGTCAGCGTGAGTGTGCTTGATCGCACACTAGGTGCGCTTGAGCGCACTCGAGTCTTCAGGTCTTCTGCGGTGCAGCACTTAAGCATTGCGTGTTAGGGCTGATGTTGACGTGCGCTCGATCGTGGTCTTCCTGCACTCGAGCGCAGTTGAGAAATCTTTAACTTCTTTGCAATTTCCCCCTTCAAACCGCAGTTTTCTTTTAACAACTTGCAAAATGCTAAGACACCAAAACTAACAAAAATATCAGAAAATAATAAAGCTAAGGGCTTAACAAATACAAGTTAAGGGGCCTAAACTTACAATATTTGGCACTCATCATGGTTCATTTAATGTTTTCACATGTATCATCCTTGTTGTCGTATTGTTATTTATTTTCTTTCTTCTTGTCCTATATGTTACATTGTTAATATGGGGAGAACCATTGGCTTAGTTCTTTTATATGTCCTTTTGTCCTTCGTGCCAAAATGGGGGAGAGAAATTTTGGAGAGATTATGAGATTGTTACCTTTGACTATTTTTGTTTCCCATGCGTTCAATGAGTTTGTTCAATGTCCATAGAGAACACATATGTTAGACATTCATTCAACCTTTGTCTAGTAGTGGCTTTTTAGGCTTGGGTGAGATTGTAATTGGCTATTGTTCTCCCTATATTTTTGTTGGTTGTCTAATGTTGGATTTTTGTCACCGAATGACCAAAGGGGGAGATTGTTAAATTTTATAAATTGGCCTTATTCGGTGTATCAAAACTTGTCTAGGATATCGTTTCATATCCCAAAGGTTCGGTGTGGAAAAGGTAGTTGATTCAGGGTTCTAGAAGTTTTAGTCATGAAGCCATTATGAAGATGTCATAATGAAGTTGGTCTAAAAGGGTTTTTGAAGCTACTATGAGGTTTCGTCATAAAGCCGTCTTTAACTCCTCATGACAAATTTGGTATGAAGCTATGTATACTTACTATGTGTTTTTGTCATGACGACGTCACTATTCCGTCATAACACAATCTATTGAAAATCCTTCAAGCTTACTGTGTGTTTTCATCATGAAGACATCATCATTCCGTTGTGACAAAATCTGTTCAAGAATTTCTTAAAGCTCACTATAACATTTCGTTATCACAACGTCAGCATCTCATCCTGACGAAAATTTCAAGATCTGAGAAATGCAGAAGAGTTTTTTGTTTTAGGAAAAATTGATAACTAGACATCACCTCGGGGTCTCTTGGAAGTTGTGACATCATCTAGGATGTTTTCAGACATCATTTGGACGTCATGATGAAGTTCTAATATCCCTAGGATGATTATGGACGTCATCATTTCATCATGATGAGTTCCCGATGAAATTAAGTAGTAAGTTTAAGAGGATTTTCGTCATGATGAAATTGTAGTATTTCTGGAACTTGTGAGCGATACAATTTGAACTATGACTTGAATCTCATATTACAGCATATATTATATCTATATTCAATTCATGATAAACTCTCACCTCATAATGCTGCATGTAATTTATAAACAATTGAGTTCATTATTTAATGACACGTAAGTTGTGTGCATTTTTACTCACAAAGTTGTTAGATTTACCCTTGTAATCTTTTCCCTCCATTATGTATAATTGTATTCTTTAGCTAGTTTACCTGAGGATAGATCCAGTGAAAGATCTGGTCATTATGAAGAATTTGCTCATGATCAATTTTTGTGGACTTGGACCCTGTTTGGCTCAAGTCAATGTGAGATGCTGACGAATCTATTCGCCAGGAGATGCCCGAGATCATCTTTATGTTTTATTTGGTTAAACATAGGCCTTAGTTTATTCAAAATAGTTCATACTGATGTGTATTATATTTTGATGACAAGTCTCTGACTAATACATTTGGAGACTTATCCATGTTATGATGCTTTCAATTTCACTTTCGTTGTTATGATTATGGTTTTAAATTATTACTATACACGTCCTATAGTCAAAGTCTTCTATTGCAGTCTCTCTTAAGGTCTGTTTGGGTGTGCGTTTGAGTGGTCTAAAAGTGCGTTTAATACTCAAAAAGTCTATTTGAAGAAAAAAGTACATGTTTGGTAAAACAAATTGAAAGCACTTTTAAGGGTTCAAAAAGCACAAAAATGGCCAACGCTCTTTTGGCAAAAGCTTTAAAATGAAGTTTTTGCCAAAAAAAACTTTTTGACTTAAAAACTCTATTTCTCAATTGCAATTCCAAATAGGCTCTTAGAAGAGGATGAGATCCCTAAGTCTTGTTCTGAAAGGAATAAGGCTAGGAGGCGAACCATTGACTCAATTATTAGTTAATTGATTTCAGTGTGGCATTACAGAGATGGACTGGAAGAGTCTGATCTCATAACATATTACCTTGTGATGAATGCAAATCCTATCACAATACCTGGCAATCAAGTTGATGAAGTTTTTAGATTTCTAGGTGACCTTGACCATGAGGAGGAGAAAGAACATCCTGTTCCGAAAAATTGAATGGGATGAGATTCCGCAAGAAATCACCGATCATACATTTCATGAGCCATCCAATAATTAGGCAACGAATCTTTAAACCTTTATTTTGAGTATTTATTTTAAGAGCATGCATATGTTAACGCTTAGAAATTAGAAATATACAATGACATAAAATAATAGAATAACAATGTAATACCGCTGAATTTTATTTTCTTGATATATATATATATATATATATATATATATATATATATATATATATATATATATATATATGAAATAGGTAATGGGACAAGAGAGGTGTTTTTGTGGTTTAAAAGACAAAGAAGAGCAATTTTGTAAAATAGGAAAGTAGGTATAGGGCTTTTTAGGAAACGCATCCTAGGAAAAAACATAAATAAAAAAGAAAATAAGTTCACACCATTCACATGAATGTTTGAAGTTTGAAGTTTAATGTTTTGAAAGCTTTGTAAAAAAAAGGTGAAAAGCATGAAAGACAAAACAAGCTTTCCAAAGGGGGAGAAACTTCTCATTCCTTGTTGTTAAAATAGGGAGCAAGTAGCAACGCTCCTTGCATGTGTGTGAGAGAGAAAAAGAAATAGAGAAAGGGAAAGAGAAAGAGAAAGAAGAAGAGGAGGAAGAATATAAAGAAAAAGGGAGCAAACCTTCAGGTATTTTCTTTTTTTTTAAAAAAAAAAAAAAAACCAAATATTTATTTTGTGATTTTTGCTTATATGTTATTGTTTTATTGTAAGAATGAAGTGGGGAAATGTTAATCATGGGTCTCTTAGTTTTGTTTAAGTATTATGAAAATAGGGTTGTTAATTAGTGAGATTTGTGGAATGTGATACATGGATCTACTATTTCGAAATTAGGGGAGTGTGAATGTGTTTTATTGTGGATTAATGATGATTTTATAGTTAGAGAGTTGGAGTTTATAAATGTTTTAAACTATCTATTTTTCATATTTTTCAAGAGTATATATACTACTTTTTAAGGTGTTGATATGTAGATGAGTTTAATTTTTGAAGTGTAGTAAAGGAAGCCTTGTCTTTTGAAGGAAAGGTTGGGCCTTAGGTAAAACGATGTGGGCTTTGATGTTTGAATGCCATTTTAAGTATTGGGTTGTGCTTAGAATAGTGCCAGGAATCATTTTAGGCTAAAAATCATGTTAGATGGGCTAAAAATAGGACATTTTGGAGCTTTAGAGTTTTTGTCCATAAGGTTCGATCGACCCAAGCATCAAACGATCGAGAGCTTTATCGAGTGATCAATGGTCGAGTAGAAAGTGCAACATTCTGGTCCAATATTAAGACAATACCACATGATGTATTACTAAGTGGCTCTAATACCATTTGTAATGACTTAAAAAAAAGTGCTAACCACATCTGCTCTATAATCCCAAAAGAACTAAGTTAATTTGAAGCTTCCAATTACTTTTAAAGTCCAGTTTCACCTAATAAATAAGTAATGTGCGACTTATCACTCATAAGAATCTCTTATAAACCATCCATACTCTACATGGGCTACTCATCTTCTCAATATAAAACGGGGGTATTACAAACAAATTTCAATATGCTCATAGCTAATATAATCAACCATATATAAATAAACATATTTCACGAATCAAAACCACAATTTCCAACATATCGTACAAAACACATAAGTGAGTTTTCAATTACCTCAAATTATGAGTAAATACTTACGACACATCTTTGATTCTCTTTACCAAAATAGAGCTTGTCGCACAATTTGTTTGACTTGTACAAAAAAATCATAATTAAACACATAATATCAAGATTACACAATAATTTTCCAGCAACTACTAATTCTTAGGGATAATTACCTTTTTCCCCAATGCACTACCACGCTCCATCAATATACCCCCAGGAACAACCAGCGTTTACTACCCGACCATATCAAACTATCATTTACTTCCCAAAAACCCCATTCCGTTAGTTAACCTCGTTAAAAAAACTTGGGGTAATTACATTTTTCCTCCATCAACTATAACGCATTGTCAATTTTCCCCCATGAACTGCGAACCTTACTGCCCAACCCTATGAGACTACCATTTTCTTCCAAAAATCTCCCTTCCATCAATCAACCACGTTAACTTGGACGAAATATTCTCTTTTAGATGTTAAATCACATTAAAAGACAGAAATACCCCCAAATAAAAACTTAAAACAAAAAATATAAAAATATAAATTAATTTTTTTAAAAAAAAGGTGGCTGTAGGTTCCTTAGGGGAGGGGGTGGCCAGCAAGCCACCTGCAGCCACCCTAAGGTGGTTCGCGTGCCACCCTTGAGGTGGGATGGCTGTCGGGCCACCCCAGATTTGGCTGGGGGTGGCGCAATGGCCACCCCTAGGCCATGGGGATGGCCACGCACCACCCCCAACCACATCTGGGGTGGCGCGTAGCCAGGGTTGACAAAATAAGTACCTAACATGACCCGTTTACAATCTGCGACGACCTGTTACATGATTAACCCATACACAAACACGACCCGTTTAGCTAAACTGGTTAACGGGTATGACACGACTATTACACGGAAAATAGCCGAGTAATCCGACACAACTCGTTTGACTCGTTAAAAATAACCAGGTCATATCGGGTAGACACGTGTCGTTAAAAATAACCGGGTCATATCAGGTAGACACAACCCGACACGTCACCTCTGTGTAGTGAGATAAATAATAAATCTCTATTATTAGGTTTTTGCTGAAACAAATACCACCTGCCGACAAGAGAGAAACTGAGAAGAAAAAGGGCAAGGCGAGCGGAAAGGGTTCCAAGGGCTCGCAGGAGGAAAAATCCATGGCACAGAGCTTCAAGGAGTGGAGCACCTGGACCGTAAAGCAAGCCAAGGTCATCACCCACTACGGATTCATTCCTTTGGTCATCATTATCGGCATGAACTCTCACCCCAAGCCCCACATCTCCCAGCTTTTCAGCCCGGTCTGATCGCTGTTTCTCTATTTTCTGCAGTACCTATATCAGGATTCGGGCTTCCCTTTCATGAGTTTGGGTTTTATGTTATGTTAATGGGGTATGTGTGTTAATGTAATGTTTGGATGCCGAGAAAATCTAGGGAACAGGAAAGAAGTCAGTTTTGAATATTGACTCTTTATTTTAATGCATTTTCCCTTACTACCTGCATCTAAATTCTAATTCTTGATTATGTTTATCATTTATGCGATAAAATAACCTAATTTTTACAACTTGACGAGTAGGTTTTTCTTATAGTAATCGAGCGGCCCGATTATGATCCAAACCCAATAAGGCCAAACTTAATACATGTTTTTTCGTGTCGTGTTCGTATCGGGTTCACAGGTTGTCTCAAAATTGCCAACCCTATATACGACCAACCCCCAACAAGGTCAATGGTGGCCCGAAGGCCACCCCCAACTTAGGGGTGGCCCTCAAGCCACCCCAGAAGCGGTTGGGGTGGCTGTGCGCCACCCACATGGGCCGGGGTGGCAGGGAGCCACCCCTAGCTACCTCTGGGGGTGGCTCGCTGGCCACCCACTCCCCCGATGGGGTGGCTGCCAACCAGTAGCAACCCCTTAAATTTATTTGTTTATTTTTAAAATAACTTTTATATTTTTATATTTTTAATTAAGAATAACATATATCATCATTCTATTGGTGATGACATGATACATTATTGGAATCCGTCAAGTATTTTGAAGAAATTTGATTACAGAGACTAAATTGTTATTTTAGCATACCCCAGATAATCTCTGAATTATTATTATTATTATTTTATATCACATATGGATTTTTAATTTAGCACAACCACATAGACTGATTTTTCATTTATATTTTTTTAATTTAAGTATTTTTTAACTGGCTTTTATGTTTTTATATTCACTTTATATATTTGTTTAATTTTAAGGGTATTATATGTAATTTTTGTACATAAAGTTAGGGTATTTGAGTCATTTCAAGTTTTTTAACATGGTTGACTGAAAAAAGTGGGGTTTTTGTAAAAAAATGGTAGTCCGATAGGCTGGGTAGTAAGGTTGGCAATTCATGGGGGGAAATTGACCGTGCGCTATAGTTGATGGGGAAAAGGTAATTACCCAAAAAAACTTAAAATGACCCAAATACCTTAACTTTCTAAACAAAAATTACATATAATACACTTAAAATGAAACAAACTATATATATATTATTGTATCGGTCCAAGTTTCAAAAAAATCAAAAATCAAAAATCAAAATTGAAAAACCAAAAAATTAAAAAATTTAAAAAAAAATGTTAAAATATTAAAATAAAATAAAAAAGCTTATAAATTAATTTATGAAAATAAAAAAGTCAATATAAAAAACTAAAAAACAATTAAAAAAGACTTAAAAAAATTAAATGCGAAATCAATCCGTGTAGTTGTCGTAAATTAAAAATCCATCTGCGTGATATAATAATAATAATAATAATAATAATAATTCAAAGATTATCAGAATAGTGTAAAATAAAAATTTAGTCCCTATAATCAAATTCTATCAAAAAACTTGACGGATTCTATTTGTGTATCAAGTCATCATCAATACAACGATGATACGTGTCATTTTTAATTAAAAATAAATAAATATATTAAAAATATAAATATATAAATTAGTTTTTTTAAAATAATAATAATAATAATAATAATAATAATAATAATTGATGGTTGGTTGCCAACCAGCAGCCATCCCATTGGGGGAAGGAGTGGCTAGCGAGTATAACGCCTCCAAATCTGACCTTGACCAGCCTGGTAAGGTTACTGGCTATTACCCAAGTTTAGTTAACTGGTAGCTAAATGAGCAACCACCCCTCTAAGCATTATCAGAGTTAATGTATAGGAAGGTGAAATAAATATGAGAAGTCTATTAATCATCAAAGGAACAAGTATAATCTTCAATACATAGACACGGAGCAACTATTAACAACTTACGCAAACCTTATACTAGTGTGAAGATCTTTCTTAAGCAAAGTCTCTGATGGCAACCGTAGCACTCTTTGGTTCTAGAAATAGGTTTCCTACAAGATATAATAACCACGTAAGTCTAAGGACTTAGTAAGTAAATCTCACAGTTAGGTTCAACATGAGCCAGTTATCATTAAGCAGAAATAAATGTGCAATGTTGGTAAACATTTGAAATAGGTGTTGTCTCCATTGATACACCGTAAAAGTCTTGTTCAGTTGATAAAAGATGGTGTACTTCCGGTGGCAACCGCTTAAGTATTTTAATGCAAAAAACTAATGCTTTATAGGTCATAACTATCATATATGGTCTACCTAAGATAATACCCCTTCTCAGTAGAGTTGGCGCTGTCCCGAAGGACTTGTAAAACAATATCGGTGTCCAGACCATTGTACACTATTGTCCATAACACTAGCAACCCGATCAAGTCCGACCTCCGGTGGCCTACACTACTAATGATGTACGTCCTATAATGGCCTGCCTGTTAAGGCTGTGGCGATCACAAAATAACCATTGGATCTAAGGCCCATTTGTCACATCCATACATAATTTGACCAAAGAATCAAAGTCTATATAGTATGCACATGACCATTATACCGCACCTACTGGTGTACCATGTCATACGATGCATCTTATCAATTAGTTATTAAGACAGTTAGCAAGTTATACAAAAACATAGGCATGCTCATATCATACACGTGCTCAATCATTTGACATATTGCACGTTTTGAGGAAAGTGTTCCTAAGTGTCTACTTACCTCATGCGCTCGCTCGAGTCCTCCGAGATCACAAATTCTTACTATAACAAAATGTGACCCATCATTGTAAGCAGTATTAGATAACTCTACAATGTTCTATTTAACGAAAAGAGTTGCTAAAAACCCTAGTATCACATATTTGGACTAAGGGGTGAATGCCTTGCTCTCTAGGCGAGGGAGAGCGTTCGGCTAGAGAGTTAAGACTCTCAGCCAGAAACTCGAAACTGTGTTCTAGGCTTCTATCATGAACTTTGGGTTGATACATCTCTCCCTAAGCTCTAAATAGACATATTCAGGTATAAAACATACTATCATGGAAACTTTAAAGAAAACAAATGCGGATTGAAAGCTTTTCAAAATCATTCTTGGTTTTGTAAGAAAATGGGTGCAAGAGTTTGCAAAGGCATTCTTAAAATGTGTAACACTAAGAAATCAATAATAGCAGCATGAAGAATAAGAAATAAACTACAGATTACCTTGATGATGGCAAAACTTCACCGAGGCTTCCTCCTTCTCTCTCAAAATCACTCCTCACTCTAGGGTTAGGGTTTCTTGGTGTAAGAACAAGTTGAGGTCTTTCTATAGGAGCTTAGGCATGCTTTGAACTGAAAAGGCGGAGAATAGGTTAAAATTGCTTTTCAGAAATGTCAGCAAGCACTCGGGTATTGTTGGGTAAGTGTTCGGGTACTATTACACAATGGGTAAAAGAGTTCAAACGTACATTTGGTTACTGCCTAATGGCTCGAAGACTAGTCAACGAGTGCTCATATGGTCCCATAGCGCGCGCTCGCACCTAAGCCTACATACGCTCGGTGGTCCCCTCCTAGCACGCGTTCATCCAGTGAGGGTGGATTTTTGGGTTTTTGTTTTTTGAAAACATTCACCGTTTTAGTAAGAAATCTCTAACTTTTTAAAACGGGTGTTTTGTTGAGATATTACAGCTAGCCACCCCCTACCCATGAGGGTGGCGTGTGGCTACCCTTAGCCATCTCTAGGGTGGCTCGCGTGCCACCCCTAAGGTGGGGTGGCCTTCGGGCCACCCTTGAATTGGTTGGGGTTGGCCGCTCGTCACACCCATGGCCTAGGGGTGGCCTATAGGCCACCCCACCTCAGGGCTGGCACGTGAGCCACCCAAGGGTGGCCATGCGACACCCTTGTGGGTCGAGGGATGGCAGCTAGCCACCCCTGGCCACCTCTGGGGGTGGCTCGTTGGCCATCCCCTCCCCTAAGGGGGTTGCCACCCCCTATTTTTTATTTAATTTTTTTTTTTAAAGTTTGATATATTTATATTTTTTGTTTTAATTTTTTATTTGGGTGCATTTCTATCTTTTAATGAGATTTAACATCTAAACGAGAATATTACATCCGATTTAACGAGGTTGACTGACGGAATGAGGTTTTTTTATAAAGTGAATGGTAGTTTGATGTGATTGGGTAATAAACGTGGTAGTTCATGGGAAAAAAGGTAATTACCCCTAATTATTATAAAAACTTCTCAGTGATTTGATAAATACCCAAATTAACCAATTCTACTTACCTTCAAGTACAAATTCTAATATCCAAGAATCTCTTCGTATTCCATAATAATTTAAATTTGTTCCTATTCAAATATAAAATTAACATTGTTCCTCTTATTTAATCCAAGTCTCCCTTGCTACAGATTTGTTTGATCCATAGAACACTCATCATATGAAAAATCAATTTAAACCAATTAAAAATCAAAACCTTAATCCCCAATTTTTTGAATAAACAAACCTAAATCTCAATATTCTCAAATTAGTCGAATCCATTACAATTTGAATAAACCCAGAAGTTATTTTAGCCTCTATAACCAAAAATAATACTTCAATTTGGAAATATTAAGATTGAATAATAGAAATCCCCAAATTCGTCACCTTGGAAACCCTAATTTTAAAAATGCTCAACACACCACGATCTAGATAGAATTTCCTCAAATTGACATCACAAACTGAAAAAACACATACCTCTATGTGATCATTTGAAACAAAAAACACAAAATTGACTGGGTCGCTAGTTTCTAACGGGTATGACTCGAATTTGAGTTTTTCAGAGAGTTTCAAAGCCTATTAAGATTAAGTTCAATCAAGATTGTATATAAACATTAAAATCAATTCTCTTAGTTATACAACCATCATGCATAAAGAAAAACCCTAAATTAAAATACAATCAAACCATTGTTACTTGGAGATGGCTATATCAATACCCTATTACAAATTTAGCTGCTCATGGTGGTGCTGGAATGTCCTTCTGTCATGGTAATCTTTTCTTCAACTCTTCAAGCCTCCAAGAAGATTTTTGTGCGAAATGTCTCTATACTAAGCACCCCCTTCTCTTGAGAGGTTTATGACATATTAATAGGGTTTTAGTTGAGCAGACCAATCTTCGCAAAGATGAGTTGAGCAGACCAATCTTCGCCGTAAGGTGTTGTGCGGGACATGCACAACCTTACTCTAGGAGTTAAGCATAGCTAGAAATGTTTATGTGGTAGTCTAACCTTGTTTTGTAGATGAAACAAGTAGTTGCAAGCAAAGCAAGGATTAGCCTTACATTGTAGATGGCACAAATGGCGGCAAACGAAGCGAGGGCATGGGAAAATGTTTCTATAAATCTACTATGTATGAAATGAATATGCTTCAAAAAGAATGATCATAGTAAATGTTTTAAGAGAAATGATTTCAACCGTTAATAATTTTATTTGCATATCAACTGTTCGCAATCACACACTAGCACCAACTTACTTGCTTACTAAGTGGTGAACTGACGCTTACTTTCTCCACCTATAAAACATTTATGTTTTGCAACATAGATCTTTTACAGAGATGCCAATTAGGTTTTATAGTAAGAAAGACCTTGAGGTAGATGCACCCATTTCGAGTAGTGTTATTGATAACACTTGAGAACCCATTGCAAAATCTTGGAGGATGCTTATGGCAAAATAGTACTTTTGGATAATATTATGGATCTAGTGTATTTGTGTATTAAAGTTTAGCATAGATATTTTTTATGAGAATGTGATATAAAATTTAATGATTTAATTTATGTGGTGATTCTTATTAAATGTTCAGGTTGTAGTAATAAACGTTTATATATAGAATGAAAGAAAATTCATGTATTTCCACTATTTCGTTTTCTCTTTTGAGTAGAGATCGCTTGGGATTTATTTTCTTGGTTAATAGGTTTGGGGAGGCACAAATGAGTTAATTACCATTTATTTAATTTTTCAGGGCGTTACAAACATCCTCAAAATGCTTGGAGTAAAATACTGCAATATTGTTCTATGAGATATATTTACCATAGAAATATGAGATCAATAAGAATTCAATTAAAGGTTGAAAATGAATTAAGGAGAATATTGTGCCCTTAAACTTTGATCACATGAAATGATGGGAAAATAATCTCGGAATCTTTGAATAATATACCACAATTTCAACTACAAGTCATCTAATTATCCTTAAAATCTCAGATCAATCAAAGTTCATTTAAGGGTAAAAAACGAATCGAGAAGACAAATTTATATTCAAACTACCATTGGAAGGCTACCATGTGGCAGCATGAGAAAGAAGGGCTGATGTCAACAGGATGACGTCGTCGAAGTGTGGGCTGCATATGATGATGCCATCGTGATAACGTGGCACTTCTAGAGAACGAGTTAGTCACCTGCTGACATGTCATGTGTAGGTCATGTTTGCTAACGTCAATATCAACCCTTGGGCTACAAGATGATGACACATGTCACTCATCCAATAACTCACCAAATTCTATAAAAATCGACCACCCTTCTTCCATTTCACAAATCTTCACTTTAATCTTCTTATTTCTTTTTAGTAGTTCCAAAGAGTTTTGAGAGATTTTGTGAGAATTAAGATTCTCAAGAAGCTGGGAAATCTTCATTTTGAAGATTGGGAGTGTTTTAAGTGGACTTGCTCGATATAATTTATAAACACTAGCTTTAAGTATTTCATAATTTAGAAGTTTAGATATACCATTGTAATGCTCAATTAGCTTTAAATAATTAATTAAATATTTATATGAAGTGGTCATAATTCTTTAGAATAATGTTTAAATATTACAATAAATCATTATAATGCCTAAACAAGTTCAAGAAATATTATAATTGCGCCATTGTAATGGCTGAATATTTTTTTAGGAAATGCTCGAATATAATAATAATACCTTAATAATGCCCGTATAGATATACATGGAAAAGCTACATAGCAGTTGTAATGCTCAAACAATATTATAATATTTTAAGTTAGGACTGACAATTTTTGATTTGACCAACAAACTTGACACAAAATTAGAGGGTTAAGATTTGGCATAAATGGGTTTGGGTTATAAACAGTTTGACCCACTTGACCCAACAGTTAGCCTGCTTGAACCATTTATGAAATTATATATATATATGTTGAAACAGGTCAAATGTGTCAAACAGGTTGTGTTTTGGTCAAAATGAGTCAAATTGGTCGTGTTAGGTTATGTCAAATGGGTTTAAGAAGTCGTATTTGAGTGTAAATTGGTCAAATAGGTCGATCCGTTTGTTACCCAATTATTAAACAAGTCAAGACAGTCGTGTCGGGTCACTCGTGGGTCATATTCGGTTTTAAGGGTCTGGCCTGTTTAGCTAAACTAGTCATGTTCGGGTTTACCCTTATCAGGTTGGCGAGTTAAGCAGGTTGATTCAAACCCGACCCGCCAACCCATTTTCCAAACCTAAGTTTCAATATAACATAGTAATACCAAAAAATTAAGGAGGCTAAATTAATAAAACTAATTTGGTCAAATAATTTAACTATCATTTCCATTAAAAAAATAATAATAATAAAATAAAAAATAAAAAACACCTAGAAAAGAGCATGTTTGCAATATGGATACACATGTAAACACGTATAGTTGTACTGTTCTAATTTTTTTAAGATAAAAAGAAAGTTGGATTAGCTGAAACAAGAAATTGGAGTTTAAGAAAAGAATAAAGGTTAATGTCCAGACACACTATAAATGCAGTGTTAGATAGTTCACCCAACAATATATTCATAGACCGTAAGTATAATACTTACTTACAACTTATTTTAAGAGCATGAGATATATGTTTTAATTGAGCCTTGTTATTTTACAGATAAATATGATTATAGTTTTGATGTTCTTAACATGTGTTAAGACAAGTATTATTTGTAAAGGTTGAGTTTTGGAAGAAAAAAAAAAGGCTTAAGAAATGTCGCGTTATTGCATAATGGTAATAAAGGAAAACAATATTACTATTAGAGTTATCAAAGATTAAAAGTTAATGAGTACTCTTTGGCGAAGTAAGTTTACAATCACTTGGCACCTCTAGTGTGGTCAATCACCCAAGTACCCTACTTTTATGGGGGGCAAAATTTGTAGACTCCATGGAGCAAGTGGGAGATTGATATCTGTCAATAGATTAAGAAGAACAAATAGACAAATGGAACAAAACCATAATTAATGCATTGCAGATTTGATTATAGCATGAGATTTGCTATGTTTTATATGCCATATGAACTGTTTTATTACTTCATATTGTGAGATATGGAGTTATAAGCTATAAAGATAATGCCAAAAAATAAACATAAGATAATTTTGTATATATTATTACAAACTTCTCTACAATGGCTATCTTATCAGCCGTGACTTTTTAGTAGTAAAACCTCTGTTTCGAAAATTATACCAACTATTATCACAAACACATATATAGATTTTTTAAAAAAAGGGGCTCATATTACAAATGTTAGATTTTACTATACTTAGTCGGACTGTGGACTCATATATCTGCCTGTGAAATTATGGTAATTCTATAATGGATGAGGCTAACAGTAGCCTCAATTTCGTTATATACTAACCTATACTTTGTCTATTTTAACTATATATATTTGATTTGCCGCATGTGCCACTTTTGCAAAATAATAACATAGTGTATATTTAAAGTTGTAACAACACAATGTTAATATTTATTTCACTTGGTGTTTATATAGCAGCTTTGGTATATTTATTAAGATGAGATTATGTTATCAAAAGAAAAAAAAATTATGCACTACAAGATTTTTGATGTATTATATTATAGTAGTAGCATCACGTGAAAAATCTAGATGTTTTCTGCTTGTGACTTGGTTAATAAGTCGGGACGTCACAGTCATAGACCAAATAACATATCTATATATGTCATAAAATGATATAGATTAGGTCTACAAGTTAGGAATACCTCAAAAGCTTAGAAACATCATAGAGTCATAGGTAAATTCTCAATGGCTAGGATGAAGACCCTATACCACTAATATAAAAATCTTAGCCAAGATGAAATGAAGAATTTGGTTGAAACCTCTTATGTCATTGACATAAAGATTCATAAAGATAAACCAACAAATAATATTAAAATTGTCTCAAAGGGCCTACATTGAAAAGTTTTAGAGAGATTTAGAATGGAAGACTCTACAACTTTTGTAGCACCACTTATTAAAGAGAAGAAATTCAATAAAGATTAGTATCCCGAAAATGCATTGGAACAAGAGTTGATAAAAAGTATTCTATATGCATTTGTTGTAGGTAGCGAAATGTCATGCACAGGTCTACAGTAAACCTAATATTGGACTGGCAGTAGGAATATGGTGTCTATGCCGAAAGAACCCATGTTTGGAACACTGGAGAGCTGCAAAAAAAAATTATACTGTATTTACAAGGAACCAAGTACTACATCTTAACCTACAGACATACTAACCATTTAGAGGTTCTTGGTTATTCAGATTCAAATTTTGCTAAATGTGTAGATATTAGAAATTATACTTAAGGATATATTTTTCTTATTGATGTATGGCCTATATCCTAGAGATGCAGTAAGTAGACTGTATTTGTTACATTTACCATGGAAATAAAATTTAAACAGCATGCTATGAATTCATTACACAAGCATTAGTGGTTGAGAATTTTGTTGAAGGTCTCAAGATTTTTGACTCTATAGTAAGACCTATCAAGATCTTCTACAATAATTCTACTGTAGTTTTTATGTGGTGTCCAAAGATGGGTTGGCAGTGGATGAATCGAAAGTAGCAACGGTCCGAGATTGACCTCTTCCCACAACGCTACATGAGGTATGCAGCGTCCATGGGTTGGTATCTTTTTATTTGCGTTTTATTCAAAATTTTAGCACCATATTGGCACCGATTACTGAGTGTATGAAGGCGGGAAAATTCTCGTGGGGTGATGCAGCCACTACCACCTTCGAATTGATCAAGGTCAAACTAACCACGGCTCCATTACTAGTCTTTCCAGCCTTTGACTTACCTTTTGAGTTGCATTATGATGCATCAAAGATAGGCATTAGGGCAATACTCAGCTAGAGGGGCAAACCGGTAGCCTATTTCAGTGAGAAATTGAAGAGCTCACAACTCAATTATAGAACCTATGATATTGAGTTCTATGCAGTGGTGCAATCATTGAAACATTGGAGCTCCTACCTCGCCTACAACGACTTTATCTTGTACTCGGACCATAAAGCATTGAAACACCTTAATAGTCAAGATAAGTTGTCATCTCGGCATGCTAAATGGGCTGCCTTTGTACAACAATTCTCCTTCACAATCAAGCACAAATCGGGAGCATTGAACAAAGTGGCCAGCGCCCTCAGCCTGAAAACCACACTACTGACCACCATGACTTCGGAGGAACTTGGTTTTGAATTTTTAAAGGATTCTTTATCTATTTATCTCTTTTTTGGTCCTATTGTGGTGGATATGTTGTCTAGAGTACAGGGAAACTTCGGGCTATATAATGGGTTCCTATTCAAAGGTTCTCAACTATGCATTCACGAGGGTAGTCTGAGATTGAAGATTCTCCAAGAGCGCCATAATGAAGGTCACATGGGGCGGGATAAAACACTACAACTAGTAGTGGACTAGTTCTATTGGCCGAGCATGAAGAAAGAAATGGACCGACTTGTGAAGAGCTGCCAAGTATGTCAAGTGTCCAAGGGATCGGCTACTAATGTCGGGTTGTATATGCCCCTTCCTATTCCGAAAGGGCCATGGACCAATGTGAGTATGGACTTTGTGTTGGGCTTACCCAGGATCCAAAAAGGTAATGACTCCATCTTTGTGGCTGTTGATAGATTCTCTAAGATGATGCATTTCATTGCTTGCAAGAAGACCGCCGATGCGGTGTATGTGGCGCAGTTGTATTTCAAAGAGGTTTACCATCTCCATGGATTACCCTTGTCCATAGTTTCAGATCACAACACAAGATTCCTTAGCCACTTTTGGCGATGTTTATGGCAAATGTCGCACACAAAGCTTGATTTCAATAATGCTTACCATCCACAAACGGATGGACAAACGAAGGTCGTTAACCGATCATTGGGAGCTTTACTTCAGAGCCTTGTAGAGGAGAACCTAAAATCATGGGACCAGAAATTGTTTCAAGCCAAGTTCGCCATCAACTGTTCAACCAACCATAACACCATCTTCAGCCCATTTACCATCATTTATGGGTGCAACCCTTGTGCCCCATTGGACTTGGCACCTATTCCCGATATGAGGCGGACACATGCCACAACTGAAGATCTTATAGCTCAGATACAAAGGGGCCACAAGTTGACCATCAAGAATCAACAGGAATCGAGGGCGAAGTATAAGGCGGATGCGGACAAGAAGCGACATGCCTTAGAGTTTGAAGAAGGAGAGTTCAAGTGGGCTGTTTTGACAAAAGATAGGTTTCCTATTGGGGAATATAGTAAGTTAGCTGCACGCAAGATTAGTCCGATGGAGATTATTGAGAAAATCAACCCGCATGCCTACCGGTTGAAGTTGTCTAGTCACATGAAGACGTCTGATGTCTTCAATGTTAAACATCTTGTTCCGTTTACAGGAGATTCATCGGAAGAGGACGTGAATTCGATGGTGAATTCTCTCCAACCTGGGGAGGATGATGTAGATAGGAGTGCTTGGGATTGCATGAATAAGACCTGAGTAGATGTGAGTGTGGAGACACCCAGAAGAATCAAGACTAGATAACAAACACGCAAGGAAGCTGAAGCCCGTCCGGATGAGGAGAGCATCCGTCCGGACGCCCATGATCCCACGAGCTTCGTCTGAAGCTCGTCTGCCGCAAGTCCGAATGAGGCGCAACCCGAGAGTCCTTTTCTGGAGCTCGTCTACAATCTCATCCGAATGAACACCAACCTGAGAGTCCTCGTTTGAAGCTCATCTGCCGCAAGTCCGGACACCTATGTTAATTTCTGCAATTTACCGTTTTTCTCTTCTGACCGTCCAGATGGCCCTATGTCCTGTCTAGACAGCTAGCATAGCTTTTGTTTAAACCGACTATAATTCTGTTTACTTCTAGGTTTAGGACTCTTGGGGCTATAAATACATGCTTATAACCCTGAGAACGTAGTTTATGTTTTTTATTTGGTTTTCTTCAATAAGAATACTTAGAGTTGAGTTTATTTCCGATTTTCTTTTAAATATTAGATAGCATCTATTGTTTAGAGAAGATTTCTTTGATTTTTATGATAGTCTCACAATCTTAGGAATATTTATCCTTTCTACTTGCTGTTTTTCTTGTCTATCACAATTATGCGTTGCATCAATATTGTACATTGTAATACATTGAATGGATGACACATTTTATAATGGTTTTACAACCATGATTCATGTGTAATATTCTTTATATGAATGAGAGTATTCATGAATGAACTAAAATAAATAAAGTTATTGCCAATATTAAAGAACCCAACTCCATAAGTAGTTAATGTGTCATAAGGTCAAGTGGGAGAATGTAAGAAATTCTCTAATATATTAAAACATGGCCCATATGCCACATGTTTATATTGTTGTTTAATTAAAAACAATTATGGGTGTTCGGTAATTTATTCCAAATAAAGAATTATTTGGGAAATAAAAAATCAAAATTAATTTTTATTTCTTGATGGAAGGAATAATTAAGAAAAAAATATTAATTGAGGATTTATGACCTAGCTATCTAGCCTATAAATAAAGAGTATATACATTCTATCAATAAGGGCAATTAGCTAGCTAGGAATAGGTTAGACAATACCTCTCTCTTAAATTTCTTTCAGGTAATTTATGTTGCTAAGGTTTTTTATCTACTAATTTGCTTGAACAAATATGACTGAAAGTATTCTAAATTTTCTGTTTCATATTCTAATGTATTATTTTATAACTTAACATGCATATTGAACCGTCGTGCTAGACAAATTATAGGAAACAGTTTTTTTCTGTTTATTACTTTTATTTAGTTCAAAAGACAAAATGAAAGGTCAACTTCGATCATTCAGATTAAAGGTTCTTTCATTTCCAAATGACAAACAAATCAAAGGCCTTAAAAGTAAAGAGCAAGGTTGGCTCTCTGGCCTTTGTTGGGACCAAATCGTTTTAAATGAAGTTTACATCCGTATAACTTGAATATGTCTTTCTATCATGAATCTTTTCTCACATCGTATTTGAAATATTATTTGTTTTTTGTTTTTTTTTTTCCTAAAGGAAATTACAATATATATTTTGCTTAAAAATATATGAACAAGTACGTAGTTCAAGTTATGTACCTGAGAAGTTGCTAAGTGTTTTTAAAGTACTTAATTGTCTCATCTGTTGTCTCCTAATTTATATATTGCTTTTCCCTTTTTGGTTTGTTGATTCTCAGTGGCTTTTCTAGCTTTGAATGATATTAATTGTTGCTCTTTTCTCTCTCTCTACCTTCCTTTCTGTGTGAAAGAAGGAAGCTAGAGCTTAATTAGAAATGGAAAAGAAGAAAGAGCTCTTTTCAGACCAAAGGGAAAGAGTCATCCCCCAACATATTCCGGCAAGGAGACCAAAGGGCGGCTTCAAAACCATACCATTCATAATAGGTACATGCATGCAAAAAGAAAAGAAAAAAATAAATTAAAAAATAAAAAAGAAATAAAAAATGATGTTTATATATATAGTTTAATTAGTTGAAGGGTTTATGTTGAAAAAATTAATATATAAAATTGGATGCAATGCAGGAAATGAGGCATTCGAGAGGGTAGCAAGCATAGGGCTGGCGCCAAACATGATAACTTACTTGATGAGAGAGTACAATATAGGATTGGCCCAAGTGACCAACCTACTCTTTTTCTGGTCAGCTGCCTCCAATTTCATGCCTGTCTTGGGGGCTTTCCTCTCTGATTCATATTTGGGTCGCTTCCAAGCCATTGCCTACGGTTCAATTGCCTCTTTCCTGGTATTTCTCTCACTTTTTAAGCACATTTCTTTTCTTCACCATATATATAATATATATTATTTCATGACATGTCTATTACGTGAATAAGTAACCGGGATAGAATTTAGGTTACGAGGGAACCTATACTTTTTAGATTTTGAGGAAATCTAAAAATCGTTTTTCAAACTGAAGGTTTGAGATTAATTTTCTGATTCCTTTCTATTAAAATATCATCCTTCAAATAGGAACATCACAATGACTTAAACTTGGAGTATAACTCCTACACTCACTTAGAGATAAACCCATAGAAAAATAACTAATGCAATACTGACTCTAAAATAAATAACTAGATAATTGAAATACAAATAGACGCATGTTTATCTTTAATCTAAAAATACTGATAACAAAATTAATCTAAATTAATCTTAAATGAAATCTAATATTAGAAAGCCACAGGAAGAAGAAAGCTGCAATCTAATACATTATTATCATTATCCGTCCTTCTCTTCCTATAACAGGAGCTTGAGAGATCTTATTGATTCTAAAATGCAATCTATCTTGTTATTAACCTAGAGGAGATACAAGACAATGTAACAAGATAAGACAATCTGAAAACAAGAATATTGTTTGATAGATAGATGCAAGGGAAGAAAAGAAGTTTGGTTTCAAACGCCACTTCGAACAGGAGAAGTATGCCATGCTAATGTGCCTTGGATTCATATTAAATATAAGTCTACTTTATGACTGTTACTTCCGTAACATTTCTTCCCCTTAAGGAGACCTTGTCCTCAAGGTCTAGAAATTATTTTCTTCCAATGTTGAGATGTAGCCAATGATGTAGCCATGAAGTAGGAGATATGGGCCAGGGACTTGGAGCATTGAAAGTGTTGGGAAAATTGATAATTAATTGGTTACCAATTTTCCACCAGCCCTTTATGCGAAAGACAAGTTTGGAAAAAAAACACACGAGAACACACACCAATCACACACGTACACAAAGAGTTTACGTGGCTCGGCAATATGCCTACGTCCACGGGGCATAATCCGGTCTCCTTCTTTACTATTGAGAAATATTGAGTACAATGGTACAAGCCTGAACCGCTCAAGTTTAATATCCCAAACCCAAGCCCTAAACCCCTTGTACACCCCACTCAACTGTCCCTCTCAAATACCCAGTAAAGAAAAGTCACAAAGTGTTCTCACCAATTTGGATTTTCCGAATCCTCCACTTAACCAAGGACTGCATCTCCTTTTATAGAGGCTTAATCACGGAAAAAAGAGGAGAAACAATTATAATCTAATTGCTACTGAAAAAACGAAACTATCATAAATACAAAGTCTTTTTCATGATGAAAATAAGCATTGCAACCCACATGTTTATCCACACACGTTTTCTCCAAAAATCCAATTTCAGTTGTTCTTGGACTCCTTTTAAAACTAACCTTATCCTCTTATAGATAAATATGACTTGAGCCCACCAACTTGAATATTGATATTTTCCAGCAATTATCTTCACACTTGTTAACAATTTGAGCCATTATCAACAGAAAGTAACCATCACGTCACTCAAAATGAGACCATTTTTGTCTTTTGTAAGCTACGAATGCAAATTGATGATGAATAAGTGGTTGGCAATAGCTAGCATGAAAAGAGAATCTGCAGCTGATCTTGGGATTAAAAAACACAAGAAAGATGGGCATTTGAGGAAAAGAGACCTATGATGGACCAATTTTTTTGACTTGCCGCTACTCTTGTTCTCTTATGTTTTTCACAGATTCCGCTTCCCACGAAATGGTCCTTGAGACCACCTCTTGCTCCTCTTGGTTGCAAAGTAGCATGGTCATTAGTCAACTTCCATCTCCATTTCTTCCACATAAAGTGATCACAACACTTCAAACGCTTGTGTCGTCGCCTGTCTAGGTATGGGTTCTCCGTTTCAGGCGACCTCGCTGGGAAAATGCTGATGGGATGTTGGGCGTGGCGTGTACCGGATTGGCGGCCATGGTGGTTATGATGCATTTTGGTTGCTAACTTCAGCAATTTCTAGTGGATCGTAGATAGCAATGTGGCGGTTCCCTAGTGGGACGAGGCTTGGAAGGTGCGGTGGCTGAGATGCAGATGGCTTTGTGCTGGGACTCTCGGTGGTTCGGTGTGGCTGGTCCCTCATTCTTGGTTGGCTGTTTTTGTGGGCTGCACAATGAATTTTCTCTAGCTGACAATTGGTTTGCTAGATAGGAGCGTGATGGAGATATCAATTTGATAAGGTTGTTGACGTCTTCGGGCACCATTTGTGATTGTTCTGAAAAATGGAACTCACCAAATGTTACGCGAATACGTAATGGAGATAGAATTAAGGTTCTGATGGAACCTAAACCTTTTAGATTTTGAGGAAACCTAAAAATCATTTTTCAAACTCAAGGTTTGGGATTAATTTTCTGATTCCTTTCTATTTAAATATCATCATTTAAATAGGAACATCACAACGACTTAGCCTTGGAGTATAACTCCTATACTCTCTTGAAGATAAACCCGTAGAAAGATAACTAATTCAATACTGAATCTAAAATAAATAACGAAATAATTAAAATACAAATAGACACATGTTTATCTCTAATCTAAAAATACTGATAACAAAACTAATCTAAATTAATCTTAAATGAAATCTAATTCATATTAAATATAAGTCTACTTTATCACTATGTTACTTCCGTAACATTTATGTTACGATCCTAGAGTGTCCCACATGCTTAAGTCTAATATTAACTATGTGTATATATAAGCTCTTTGGCACCCTTCCCTTACAAGCTGGTTTTTAAGGGTGAATCCTACCCAAGGTTTGTAACATTTAGTATCAGAGCTAGCCACCATGTCTAGGGGTTTGGGTCACGAAGGGAGCGACCTTTGGGTTAGATTAAAATATTGATAGGTAAGTGAAGCCACCAAAAGAGAAAGGGCTACCATCGGGTCAGTGTCAATAGAGTGGGCCACCATGGACGTCGGCCACACAAACGTGGTGGTATGTTACGATACTAGTGTCCCACATGGCTTAAGTCTAATCCTAACCATGTGTATATAAGCTCTTGAGCACCCTTTCATTGCAAGCCGATTTTCAATGATGAATTCTACCCAAGGTTTATAACATCCTATAAATTAGAATATATTAATCCTTATTCCTAGAAATCTTTGATTGATTAGGTGCTTAGGTGGTGATGCACATGTAGTGCATTGTAATGGCCAAATGCTTCCGAGGCTGAGCTATACAATAAATAACAATAACCCCTCTTATTGTTATTTCAAAAAACTGTTTTTTTTAATATATATATATTTTATCCTGTCATCATATTAGTTGACAAAAATGTCCAAGAAACAAAAAGTATACATACAAGGAGGAGGGGGGTGGAGAGCCCAACAAATACCAGCCCCCATATAACTTAAAAATTAAAAATTAAAAATTAAAAATAAATAAATAAAAAAACTGGAAATGAGCCAAAGAATTAGTCTGTTTCAAATCATATTTATTAAATAAAGTAAGAAATCAGTCCAATACCGAGTAATGCTACAAATTCCTCTTATGTTACTCTTATACATCTTCCTCTAAGGATGACGTGGATCTTAAAATTCCTTATGATTGATTACTATTAGATTTTGAGCAAATTGTAATTTTAAAAATCACCTTATTTTTTGAGAGACTTGTAGAATTACTCACCAAAAAATTAGTCTGTTTCAAATTATATTTATTTAATAAAGAAAGTAAGAAATGAGTCCAAGAAATAAAACAAGAAAAAAAAGTAAGAAATATTTTATTAATGTTGTAATGTAGGGAATGATACTTTTGTGGTTGACAACCACAATTCCACAAGCAAGGCCTCCCTGGTGCAACCGACGAATCGAAAGCTGCAAAAGTCCGACAGCAGGGCAAATGAGTCTTCTGATGTCGTCCTTTGCCCTTATGTCCATTGGAGCTGGTGGAACCAGGCCATGCTGCTTACCATTTGGAGCAGATCAGTTAGACAGGGGAGACAAATATCCCAAAAATCAGAGGGTTTTGGACAGTTTCTTTGGCTGGTATTATGCCTCTTCAGCACTCTCTATCATGATTGCCCTAACAGGAATCGTCTATATTCAACTTCATTTTGGATGGAAAGTGGGTTTTGGAGTTCCTGTTATTCTTATGCTCTTCTCCATCTTCTTGTTTCTCCTTGCTTCACCCTTTTATGTGAAGCACAAACCCACCAAGAGCTTGTTTACTAGTTTAGCTCAAGTTCTTGTGGCTGCTCTTAGAAAAAGAAAACTCCCACTACGCCCTATGGAATCACACAGGTGGTACCATCACTCTGACTCCAAGCTTGTCGCCCCAACCAAAAAATTATGGTACGTGTTTTAAAATTTTTACGGGAAATTATTAGTGTTAATAATTTGTCTATATTTCTCTTATATTTTCTTACAAATTTAATAGATAAACTATTAGATTTGTGAGGTCCACTATTAACTTATGTGGGATCCACATAAGTCCACAAATATAATGATTGATTTGTAAGATGAAATGAAAAAAAAATATTGACACCAATTAATCATCTCTCTATTTTTAATGTTTAAAAAGTCGTGATATGGGCCGTCTTTTTAAAAACTTTTACAATGCCACTGCTTAATTAGAATTTTATATTAAATCCTAACTAATGATATCAAAATCCCTAAAGCCCCACGGACCTAAACATGGCAAAGGCTTCTTTTCTTTTTTGGATTTTTTTTTTTTTTGCCAACCCTCGATTTTTCATCAGTACTTCTGCAATTTAGGACTACCATCTTTAAGAGGTGAAGTTTTTTTTTTATTTTTTTATTTTTTATTTTTTTAATTAAGAGAAATTCTGTATTTTTATTAGCTTTACATGGGTATATATAAGGGACATTTCACTTATTTACTATATAACTTAACCCTATATCCTAACGTTAGAAGTGACATTGCAAAATTTTGAAATATGAAACCTGACATTGTAACTTTTTAAACTTTAAAAATATGATTAGCGTTAGGGGCAAAGTGAAGTTTCGCTTATATTTTATGAACATATATTCATGATAAACCTTTAATGATTTGATGTGTTATTAGGTTTTTAAATAGAGCGTGCATGATTAGAAATGATGAAGAAGATCAGGTAGCCGCAGCAGATGCATCAGCTTCAGATCCTTGGAGTCTTTGCACAACAGATCAAGTGGAAGAGCTAAAAGCACTTGTGAAGGTGATTCCATTGTGGTCTACAGGAATCATGCTGTCAACAACCCTAAGCCAAAGCTCATTCCCATTGCTCCAAGCCAACTCCATGGATAGACACATCACTCCAACCTCAACCTTCCAAATCCCAGCAGCCTCTTTTGCAATGTTTGCTGTCATAGCCCTCACAACTTGGGTTGCTCTCTACGACCGACTAATCATTCCCTTGGCTTCAAAGCTCAAAGGGAAACCAGTGCGGCTTGATGCAAAGAAAAGGATGGGAATTGGGATATTCCTCTCTTGCATGGCCATGATAGTTTCAGCAATAGTTGAGCATATTCGACGCAGAGAAGCAATCAAAGAAGGGGCTCTGAGCAGTGAAGATGCAGTGCTGGAGATGTCTGCATTGTGGCTTATACCACAATATTCCTTGATAGGGTTAGCAGAAGCCTTCAATGCAGTAGGGCAAATAGAGTTTTATTACACAGAGTTCCCTAAGAGTATGTCAAGCATTGCCACGGCTCTCTTTGGGCTGGGAATGGCTTTTGGGAACTTGTTAGCAAGTGTTGTACTGAGCACTGTTGATCACTTAACTTCAAGAGGAGGAAAAGAGAGCTGGGTTAACTCCAGGAGCATTAACAGGGCTCGCTATGACAATTACTATTGTCTTCTTGCTGTTCTGAGCTTTCTCAATTTGCTTTACTTTCTGCTTTGTAGTTGGAGTTATGGACCTCTTGTTGAACAAGTGACAAAGCCTAAGGATGAAGAGATTGGCTCAGAGGCAATTGGTTAAAGGATCGATGGAGAAGAGATATCAAATTGAATGAAGTTGCAAGTAGAAGATCTAGTCCAATAAGGCCAACAGTCATTTATCATATCATATGAGTACAACTTGTATTTGTTTAGGAATTGAAAATAAAGAGTTCTAAGGGTATTATGTGTTATACTTGTAAATCTATATAAAGAAACTAACTTTCATTCATTAAATAATTAGTCATATTTCATGGAAACTTATATGTATCAAGGCAGTTTAGGATTTGTAGCAAGAGATATGCTATTTCGTATTCTCTTGTCCTTTTGTTTTTCTTTTATGCTATGTGATATTGTTAATCCATCTTTAAATCAATCTTATTTTAAAAAAATTAAAAAAAAAATGCTACAGCATCTGGTGTCATCCTTCTGGGGTCCTTCTGGCTAAGTTGCGTTTTTATAAAAATAAAATAAAACCAAAAAAACCGGTCCTTATAGGGTTGTTAGTTTGTGTTAAGTTACCAATTATCCCAAAAGTTTAAGCTGATAGAAAGATATAAATTTAATCACTTAATCATTACATTAATACTCATTCACATGTGTGGGCTCAAACTCTATTTTAATAGGTGGGGTCCAACATGTAGAATATTTTAATTTAAATAAGGGGTGAATTAACAGAGTCAAGATTTAATCTCAGGACCTTTGGCTCTGAAAACATGTTAAATTACAAGTTTTTCCAAAAGCTTAAGCTGATAGAAAGAAAGAAATTTAATCACTTAATCATTACTTTAATAATTTTCTCTCTCTCACATTCTCTTTCTTGTTTCCCCCTCATCTCTCTTCCTCCAAAAACACAAAAGGTTGCCTTTTGGGTTTCTTTCATGTTCTTCATAATTTATAATTTTTAATGTTCCAACCAAAAAAAAAAAATGATTTTAAAATGAAGTTGATTAAATTTGGTTTCTAAAAATGTAGGTAAATGTTTAATAAACTTGTAGTTAATTTGAATATTGCGAATTTCGTTTTTTACATGCGAAACGTCATTGAAGGACCGGTTTCTTGGTTTAAAAATAGGAAACGCAGACAAACAAGAGATGGATTTAGATTTAGCAACTTTTTGCGTTAATGGAGGAAGAGAGAGCTAGAGAGAGATGGATTTTGAGTTATGGAGGAAGAGAGAAGAGAGAGAAAACTAGTGGTAGATTGACAATACCAATGCCACGTCAACAGATAATGATGGGAGAAAGAGAAGAATAGCATTTCTCTTGTAGAAATATCCTTCCTCTTAGAGGTACTCTAAAGTTCTTGGAATTACCCGACTACCCTAAAAAATCCTTTAAATTACTTTCCTTTTTTCACCCAATTTCCTCTTTCATTAGCCACATATGCTTCACTTAGGCAAGCTCTTAACAGCCTAAAAACAAAAAAAAAAACAAAAGGGTAAAGTCTACTTAATCCCCTCAAACTACCACTCCAATGACAATCTATCCCCTAAACTACCAAAACAATGACAATGTACCCTGAATTTTAACAAAATAACGAAATTACCCTTACTAAAATAAAAATAAAAATACTAAAATTTTTTTTTTTTCAAATTTTTAAGAGTTTTTGTCTTATTCAAAATTCTATAGAGGTAATTTTGTCATTTTGTTAACATTGGATTGGAAGTAAATTGTCAATGGGACGGTAGTTTGAAGGGATTAAGTAGACTTTATCAAAAAAAAAAAAAAAAAAACCAAAACAAAAAAAATCGTCAGTCACTGTTTTATGCACTTTTTTATCTTGGATAAATGACTTGCCAGTATTTCAAGAACTGTTGACATAACATGGCAACAACATTAGGAGACATAACAGACAAGACAAGATGAGCAAGTAGCTTTTACATAACTTGGAGAACAAATCACAATGGCATGAAATATATGATATAAAGTAAACATTTCTACTTCTCTGTATCCCCATTAAATATTTATTTTATTTTCTCTTCACGGTTCTGTAATTGCTATGGGGTTGCTATACATGGCGATGTAGCAGTTGTTTATAATAAATAATAAAAATATGTGGAGACAATATTTTGAAGTTGAGGATAACACATCAGTTTGTAGAGGTTTTGTAGTGAAACTGGTAGTAGCTCTAGCATTTTCCAAACTTCAATTAATCCTTCACTTCCATCCGTAATAAGTATACATTTACTGTTCAACGGCCACCACTTTCTTCAACTCTTTCTTATTCACCTGGAATTAGACATTAGGAAAGTGTAACAAAAGAAGGAACTTTTACACTCCCCTCCATAGCTTTCATGGTAAGAAATAGAGATTAAACGATCAAGTGAAAGCAATTCACCTTCCCCATAGCATTGCGAGGCAGCGAGTCCCAAAGGAGCAATCGAGTTGGTAGCTAGAGAGACAGTGTAATATATTATTAGTCAACGGAATCAAGTTTACTTCTGCACAAGACATTCAGTAAGCTGGCATACCACATGCCTAGCCAATCAAATCCTGTAAAAGAAAACTTATCTCCATGTTTGAAAACAGTGCCAAACACAGCCTTAAAGTCTAGCAACGTGTATCAAACTCAACACAAAGGATTCATATATTAATGGAGAAAGGAGGAATTCCTTTTTAACAAAATTGGAGCTTTGCTCTATATTTCCCTATAGAGGAAGGGAACAAGTGATGGTCATGCTACAATACCTTGTATGGTGCAAGCTTGTCTTTAGCCCAAGTGCGGAGTTCTTCCAAGCTTAGAGCAGGATTTAAATCTTCCTCCCGTTTTCTCTTTGTGTCTGTGTCAGGCACAATAAGCGCACAAACCGCTTCTCCGTAATCTTTGTCTGGTAAGCCCAACACACAACATTCTGCAACAGCTGGATGCTGTACAAGAGAAGTTTATTGTGATTTTCATTATATTTATTGAAACAATTTTCATTTTTTGCCACTTTCATATGTTTTGATCAAGAGTGAAGAATTTTAGAAGAACAAGAATTAAATCATACTGCAAGAAAGGGGATATCAATAACTATACGTAGAGATTAGAGAGGATGAGAAGTACTTGCCTCCAAAATAATTGATTCAATTTCTAATGCAGATAATTTGTATCCACCGACCTTCATAATATCTGCACTTGTACCTGATACACACACAACGCTATTATAGCACAAACACATGTAACAGCTGATTTATGGAACTCTAAAATATGGTTAAGCTTGATACTATATTGTAATTAGCATAAGATAATTGTAAATTTTGGCCCATTTATTTGCAGTGTGAGAGGCAGTTATAATATGAAACTGCAATCAGCCACGTAACACAAAAAAACAATTAAGTTTTTTGACTGGAATTCGCATGATAGTCTTATTCAACAAAGAATGAAACTAGTTTCATTTTTTCCCATAACCACAACAAAAAATGGGTGGAAATGGCTTGCACAGAGTTAAATGGGTAAAATATGTGCTCCATACCAATAATACCAGGTTTATGAACATATACTACACATGGCACATTGCATTGGGACCAAGACAACACATCAAGCATCATTGGATCTTTGGATCTTTGGGCATCATCTACTCCTCTCATTCCTCCAACTACTTAGAAAAAAGAAAAAAAAAAAAAAAAAAAGAACCGTTGGGCCCGTGGGTATTATCCCAGATTGCTATGGTAGGAGTTCAATATAGCTCTATTAAGTGCCTAAACTACTTTGAGATTTAACAATTCTTCTTATGCAATGGGCTTGGGACTCATGGTTAATGGCCTTATCTACTCCGTTTTCTCTAATTCAGAAAAAAAATAAAAAATAAAAAAAAAAATTGTGAAGAAGAAGAAGAAAAGAAGCACCAATGAATCCCAAATTAAAAAGTGTCTCATGCATAATCTCTGAGATAAAAATGAAACGAAAAACATAAATAAAAATACAATGCACAGAGTCTTAATTTCCTTACGTCCCAAAATTATGTAATATCCATCTTCATCCACTTTACCGGCATCTCCAGTCTTGAAGAAGCCACCGTCAATAAATGATTCCTTCGTTACCTATAAAAAAAAAAATCATTACAAAAGAGATCTTGCATGTGTATTCCATATTCCGTATCTATTCCACCGTTATACCAATTCCTGGTCATATGTCCATCCTTTAACCGATAGGAGTAACACCTCACGGATATTCATAGACTAAAACTCTGAGGCGGCATGACACCTAAATGCCATGTGTCACAAAATGATTCATACCCAAATCTAAAGCATTAACTGGACTTATGAACATTGTAGCACATAGGGTATATGATGTCACAATTATCAGATCATGGCTTCCATGAAAAAAAAAAAATGAACCCTGCAGATTTATGAAAGTCATAATATGCATTTATCTATGCAAGTGGCAAGAAATAATCTGGGAAAAACACACAATATAATTCTCCATTTGAGGAAATTTAATATAACCTAGTTTATTATTGTAAAAGACCAACACAATAGCACATACAGAGAAGAGAGAAAGACTTAATTTGAGACAAGATGATGCAAAGTCCTCTAGAACATACAATTTGTTTCCCCATAAAAATATAAATAGGGAGTCATTAAAAATGAAAGTTGTCCCCACCAATAAAGATATAGTTTAAATAACTCTTCCCCCCTGTAGGAATAGAGTGTAGAGGAGAGGCCGATGGTTCAATCCATTGGCTATAAAACTTACCAATCACAAATAAAAGTGAAGTTGTCCCCAAAATAAATGTACTTTGAAAAAAACATCATCAGCTACTGAACAATTACAAAGGAATAATAAATGATGTGCTGAAGATATTACATTATATCAGAAAGTACCTCAGGAAGTTTCCAATACTCCTTAAACAAAGAAGGGCTTTTAACGCAAAGCTCACCCACCCCATCAGTACCATCTCCATTTTCATCTTCTGCCAGAATCTTGATCTATCACAAAGACAGAAATGTTGCTGATGAGAATCCAAGAAAAAAAAGTATCAATGAACATCAATATTCTTTCCAATTAACCTGACTAACCTGAACACCAGGGAATGGCTTCCCAACAGTGCCAGCCTTCCGCATACCATTTAAAGGATTTGATATTGCCATGACAAACTAAAAACATCATACCACAACTTGTAAGAATTATACTTTCTGATTAAACACAGAGTATATGATCCTTCATAGAGTTGATCAAAAAGAGTAAAAAATAGGACCTGAAGTACAATTCACTTACTTCAGTCATGCCATATCTTTCCAAAAGGCAATGTCCAGTGATGGCTTCCCATTGGTGCATGACAGGTTGAGGGAGTGCCGAGGAGCCACACATCTGTGGAAGGGGGAAAAAACAAAAGACGAGTGGAAAAAAGAAGTAAGTTCATCAGTACTTTGACTATGGGAACAACCAGAAGAAATGTAGAGGACAATCCACAAAACAAAAAAAGCAGAAAAACGTTTTACAACTGTAGAAGGTCAATCATCAAACAAAATATTCATGGTTACCCTTTGAACTGAAATTAAGAGTTGCATCTCAAAAAATGTCCTTTTCTACCTACCATAAGTCGCAACTGTCTTGCTGCAGAGGCAGAAGCAGCTTGTAACTCTGGATCCATTGCTACATACCCTTGTATCAATCGAGTATACACAGTTGGAACCTATATAAATCATTTCACCATATCAACACACAACTGTGACAATTTCATTAACGCACACATAAATACTTAATATTAAAACTACATACTAAGAAGAAAAACCTTGTGCATTAGAATCTAATTAAGATTCAATCTATCTTAAAGAGATATAGCTGAATAATAGGCCTACTCTTAGCTCCATACAGAATAAATATGCCTAACAAAATCTGCATAATGCAAGGCATAACCCACTATGGCTAATGTGCTACAAAAAGATAAACTTGCAACTTCAAGAGGTACAATTGAAGGATATTAAAAAATAGGGTTAAATTCATTTTACCCTCTGAAGTTTCAGGAGTTTTTCAATTCGAACCCCAATGTTTAAAAATTGGCAATGTACCCTCCTAATGTTTCAAAAATTTTCAATTCAGACCTTCCTTTACTAATTTCTGTCTAATTAGACGGAAATCATCCCAAATGCGTCTCACGTGAGATTTTGATGCCCTCTATTCTAATTTTGCCCTCATCAAAACCTATGAAATTACGTAATTACCCTCAATTTCATAGGTTTTAATGAGGATAATTGCGTAATTTCATAGGTTTTAATGAGGACAAATTTGGAATAGAGGGCTTCAAAATCTCACGTGAGACGCACGTGGGATGATTTTCGTCCAATTAGACAAAAATTAGTAACGGAGGGTCTGAATTGAAAATTTTTGAAACATTAAGGGGGTACATTGCCAATTTTTAAACATTGGGATTCGAACTGAAAAACCACTGAAACGTCAGGGGGGGTAAAGTAAATTTTCCCCTAAAAAATAAAAAATAAAAAAATAAAAAAATAAAAACCCACCAAGCAGCAGTAACTAATATTTAACATACAATGCCCCTATTCAGGCAAGGGAGTACACCGGGTGTACAGGTACTGTAAAACCTGATCAGTATTTACATATACATGCTTGGGATAAAGACCAGACTTACTCCTGTAAATACAGTTATAGCATCATTTGCCTTGGTGCCATCCACTGGATATGACTCACGCCATCTCTGCCAGATTCCCCTCACACTAAATTTCGGCATAAACTCAACCTTCAATAATAAAATCAGATATGTTACAACGAAAAGTATAGTAACAAAAGTGAAGTTCAATACTTCAGCTGGATGGAAAGTAGAAAACAGTGACTCGGAGGGAAGGAAAAAGAATAAGGAAAAGGCATCAATCATGGATCTAACAGAAACATAAAGTATTACCGTTGAACCCGCATAGAGAGGGGCAAGCAAAGCATTAAAAAGCCCATGAACGTGTATATATAAGTTAAGGATCGCTGCAACACTGAATTTCCAAATCAAGCTTTATACAGCAGCACCAAAGAAGCTAACAAAGGCATACATTCAAGCTACAATCATATGAAGAACTATGGGAGTTTCACTATCTAAATATATATCAAGTATGATGGATATGATGTAATGGTAGGCAGTGCAAAACTTGATCAGCCGGTGCATATTCCCAAGCTTCTGTCAATGTTTGTACCTGAAACTCAAAGTTGCAGCAAAAATCAATCCAAAAAATAAAACATAAATTAAGATAGCATAGGTAAAAAAGAAAATATTGCATAGTTACCAGTAATAGTTTCATTAGCGTGATTTAAGCACAACTTACTCTGGAGTTTGAAAGCATGCATCATCCAGATGCAAAATGTTCAGAGCAAACACTTGGAAGAACAGTTATCGACAATAATAGAATTCTAGTAGAATCATCATCTGCTATATATATATATATATATATATATATACATGACAACCCTGAGGTTTTTCACACAGAGGATATGTAGTTTATCATGGACCAATGGGTTTAAAAGCTTAATTAAAATTCATGAGGTACATGGTGTGCATACCTGTGCAGTGATGCTTTTGTGCGTGTGAACAACTCCTTTAGGTTTACCTGTTGTTCCACTCGTGTATATTATTAATGCCGGATCCTCGCCTGCATCATTGGAAGTGACAAAGTACTGGATAATAAAAATGCTGTCCTTTAACTTTCTGCCCTGCTATTACTATGATCTATAATTTCTCGAAAGGTATATCACCATCTTACTCGAGTTCTCAATATTTCCCTGAAAAAATCCATGTTCATCTATTTCTCCATGTGGTGGATGATCATGTACATCTTTCTGTGAAGAAATACTGGGAACAGGTGGAATTAGAGAAAATCGAGCAGCACATTTTGAAGCAACCTCTTGCAGCAACTCGTGATGATCAAAGGTACTTAGCACCATGGAGACATCCTATAAAAGAAAAGCAGAAGCGTTCAATAAAAACAAGTCCACAATAAAACCCAAAAAACAAAGATACAAAAGAAATATTAATATTTACATTAAATAAATAAATAAGGCATTCCTTGACACACCGAATCATTCATCACATGTAGGAGCTCAGCCTCTGGATAGCTGAGTGCAAGAGGAACTGCAACTCCTCCACTCAACCAGGTCCCTAAGATTCCAGCAACAAACTCAGCTGAAGGTTTGGCCACAATTCCTATTCGAGCTCCACCAAGATGTCCATGTCCTCCCTTGCCATCAACCGAAAGAGAATGATTTTCATGTTTGCAAGTCTGAACAAACCAATAAAGATCCAATCAGTATTAAATATCAAATGAAAGTGGGAATTGATTTAATATTAATTTCTTTAATGGGTTAACTAAAAGAATGTTGCTAAAAAATCAATGAACCAAACCAGGAATTCTTGTACTTCAATTACTAACAAGTGATCAGCATAACAGAATACCTGCATATCTTACAGAATTTCTATAGTGCTTCCAATTCAATATAAAAATCACATACTCAAAGTAATAAAAGTAATTAACTAGTACTCACAATTTTTAAGTCGCTGCTGCTTAAAATATTAGATATCTTCAATGCAGATGAAATGAGTTGTGTGTAACTGTAACTTTGCTGATCAGCTCTAATAGCAACACTATGAAGAGCTGCAGACCCCTGCCTACCAGCTGCTTTGACCACCTCCATAAATGTACCAGAATGTGATGCTGTAGAATAGAACAAAGTGCATTGTTAACATACTTCATGAGATACTTAGCATTCATCTGTTACAACATTGGTTCTTCAAAGACATCAACCCTTGCAACCCAAAACCCCATTACAAGAAAGGGCTTTGTAATGTCTCTATGAGACCCTCCGCATAGTTTCAAGAACATTTGAACCTAGAGACATTGAATAGCTCCAATGTTTATGATAGGATACTGAAACAAGGTCCAGAATGGGATGAATAAAAGTTCTTAGTCATCACGATGATTTGATTGTATAAAATTGGCATTCAGATTTCCCAAATTACACATTTGATCAATCAATGCTTCATGGGATTGTACCTTTAAATGCTATGTAAAACACAATGGAGGCGTTGAATTATCATGTTGGTCCAGTTTCTTATACCGTTACTCATAACTCCATCTTTATCTAATTTAATTATATATGAATAAAAAATAAGGAAAGAAATTAAAAATTTCCTCTCACTATTAATAATTAAACGGAATTGAAACGAATAATGACATTGTTTCATAGGACGGACTCAATTTCTCATATACAGAATAATTTAGATAGCAAAAAGTGAAAAACGAAAAAAATTTGCTTACATACAAGAACATCTAAACAGTAGAACCTATAAGCCAAGCCAAATCACTATATCTTTCACATTCTTAATTCATTTTCTTTGAACAACAGCATCACACATAAACACATGCGTTTACATTCATGATTCATACATATTCTCTCCTTGGTTTCCGAGAAAATGCGTTAGAAAAATTAACAAAACAGAGACCCCCCCAATCATCCCAGGCCAGTTAGTCAGTCATTTCATCGAGCACAACACGAAACACCCAAAACTTTGATTCCATTATATTTTCCCTTCATGTCATACTTTTCTACAGTTTTCCCATCAACCAAGCAGAGAATTCCCACACAAGAGAGCAACACTCACACGAGTAAGGCCGAGCTGAACAGACACAAAACCGAGTGCTCGTCCGCCTGCTTAGAGAGAGAGCAACAAAACGCGAAGACGCTGAAGATAAAGTCAAAGGAGGCCTAAAGAAGTGGCAGCTGAAGGATTTAAATGACGAGAAACTCATTGTGGTAGGTGGGTGGGCGCGTGAGAGTAATAAATAGCGCTGCAAATTTTTGGTTTGTGCGATCTTTTGGGGGTTCAGTGCATGTGGTCGTTGGTTGCGGGTGTTGGGTTCATTAAATCGGCGACGGTTGGGTGGGTTTGTGTGTCTTCAATCTTGAGGAGAGTTTCGTTGCGGAACGGAAGTGAACGTGTTTAAACTAGCTTTTGCCTCTTGGATCTCGGCGACTACGAGGTCTGATTTGTATTATTATGGTTTTAACTTTTAAATGTGAGAATGACTCTTACGGTTTTTTTTTTGTTTTTTTTTTTTTTATTTTATGAAAGTATAATGTGCAATGAAATAGGATGCGAATGAATAGGATAATATCCGATTAGTTATATGTGATGAGTATTTTTGTTTTTTCACTTTTTAAGGGAACAAAAATATTCTTGTAATATAACTAACATGATATTTCTCTAGTTAATTAGTGAAGGAATTCATTTGAATAGAAGAGGATTAGATTTTTTTAAGGGAAAAATATAAAAAAGCCCCCCAAACTACCAGCCGTTTTCGATTTAGCCCCCTAATGTTCCAAAAGTGATAAAGTAGCCCCCTAAACTACCAAACTATTGCATTTTGGCCACTCCGTTAGTCAAAACCGTCAGTTTGGACGGAAACTGCAAAACGACGTCGTTTGTTACAGGTAAGTTACTACAATGCCCTTTTGGGAAAAATATAAAAAAGCCCCCAAACTACCAGCCGTTTTCATTTTAGCCCCCTAATATTCAGAAAGTGATAAAGTAGCCCCCAAACTACCAAACAATTGCAATTTGGCCACTCCGTTATTCATTACCGTCAAATATGATGAAAAATTTAAAACTACATCGTTTTGGCAATGGTAAGTTACCAAAATGCCATTTTTGGAAAAAAAATATCATATTAAAACAAGCAAGCAAAACGGCGCCGTTTTGCTTGAAATTAGGGTTTCCTTACACTTACCAAAATGATGCCACTTTGGTAAGTGTTAGGAATTAAAAGAAAAAACCCTAGACCCCACGCAGGTGACCCACGAAAAAACCCCCAACCCCAGTTTATCTTTCTCCCCAAAACCGCCGGCCACCACGTCGTCTATCTCCGACAGCCTGTAAATCTTACCCATAACTCAATCTTTTTATTGTATTTCATGGTATAGCTGTCGGATCGGTGTTGTTTATCTACGAACGTGATTTTTTTGTTTGATTTCTACAATGGGTAAGAATTTTTCAGTGGCGCTTCGTAGCTAGT
>NC_081547.1:17406182-17428976 GCF_901000735.1 Corylus avellana
TTTTTTTTTTTTTTTTTCTTTTTTAATGAAAGTATAATGTGCAATGAAATAGGATGCGAATGAATAGGATAATATCCGATTAGTTATATGTGATGAGTATTTTTGTTTTTCCACTTTTTAAGGGAACAAAAATATTTTTGTAATATAACTAACATGATATTTCTCTAGTTAATTAGTGAAGGAATTCATTTGAATAGAAGAGGATCTGATTTTTTTAAACATAAGTTTTGGGAATATATTGTTGCAACTGAAAGTTTGGAGGAAATATTATCAATTAATTGATAGTTTAAGGGGATATAAAGACTTTAAAGTTAGTTCTCAAATGATGTGTTACCATCTCATGAGATATATTATTTTGAGAAGTGTGTCACCAACTCATGGGTTAGTGAAACCAACTTTTAAAAAGAAAATTTCAGATTAATAGCGTTTCTCAAGGGCTTTTCTTATAAATTTAGGAATAAGTGACATAAAAATGCAAACAAGAATAAAATTAGCCCACTTGACATTGTTCTAACTTTTTTCATTTTATTTTTTTTATTTTTTTAGCTTTCAACTCAAAAAGCGCACTCGTGTTCTTTGTTTCCACCCAAATTTTGTAAATCGGATCTTTCAATTTTTAATAAATTGAAGAAGAGCGGGTTCTTTTAGAAAGAATGAAAAAATTATTATTTTATATTTTTTTTACTCAATTTTACCCTTATGTTTAAAAAAATCAGATCCTCTCCTATTCAAATGAATTCCTTCACTAATTAACTAGAGAAATATCATGTTAGTTATATTACAAGAATATTTTTGTTTCCTTAAAAAGTGGAAAAACAAAAATACCCATCACATATAACTAACCGGATATTATCGGATTCATTTGCATCATATTCCATTGCCCATTATACTTGCATAAAATTTTAAAAAAATAAAAAATTTCAAATTATAGGAGTATTTTCGTTATTTTGACAAATCTGTAGGGTCATTTTTATCTTTTTGCTAGCATTTGAGATATTGGCAATTTTTTGGCAGTTTGGGGAGACATTGTCCCAATTAAAAATTTAAAATGACATTATTAATTGAGTGGTAGTTTGAGGGGAATATGTGAACTTTTGTCTAAATTTATTTATCTTTTGTGCAGTTGCATTGGGATTCATATGATATAGTTTCATTAATTATACTTTAATTGGTCCAATTTGATTTGTAGACCTATTATATGAAAAGTTTTATTTCTTCCTCCAACTTAGATCACTTTTTTTTTTTTTTAATATCTTTTAACGTTAAATTATTAAAATCCATATATTACTTAAAAGAAAATACAAACTAAACATTGATGAGGGCTTTACTTTCGCATAGAATTCTCTAGGGTGATGGTTGAGAGGATTAAAAATATCTTTAGGATGAGATAATTGTTATTAAAAACAAAGGGATAGCTAGTGAGAGATATGTTTTGTAGAAGTAGTTTTGAGAGCTTCGAAGAAGTTTCACCTACGTGGATTTAGTGGCTTTGTTACAAGGCGCCAACCCTTATCTTCTTGGAATGAATGGCATGCTAGTAACAAATATGTCATTTTCATTGCCTTCAACTTTTCGCATCAAAGAAAAAGTCCTTGTCTTCGTGTGAGCAATGCAAATTCAAGAAACACTTTTTTTTAAAAAAAAGAAACCGTACATTTTTTTTTTTTTTTTTTTTATCGAATCACTCGATAAAATTTATATTTTATTGATTTACTCACTAAGGATTTTATTGTCTTCAAATAGGTCCATTTCGTTCACTTTCCATTAATTTTTTAACGATATTATCACATCATACCAATCAGAAAGTGACACTTCTCATTTAATGACAAGATTTGGAGTAACTTATTTGCATTATTCCCCAAGCTTTAAGGTGAAATGGTCAGCCTCACGGAAAAATCATTCTAACCAGAGGTATCAAACAATTTATTTAAAAAAGTTTGTTCCAACCAAAGGTGTCGGAAAAATGGCTGACACTTCTACAAGGAGAGTTCGTTGTTCCAACCTCAAACTATAGGGATTTATCACCTTAGAAAGCCCGAGGACTAATTTAGTAATTTTTATTTATTTTTTATTTTAATGTAATCTCATCTTACTTACAAAAATTGTGTAAGAGTAATTAATCCATTCAGCCCAATTATACAAGAACGATGGAAAAAAAAAAAAAAATCATGATCAGCAAGCAATATTTCAAAAATGATAAGAATACGATATTTTAAAGGGTTAAATACATTTCAACCCCTTGTAGTGTAATGATTTTATTTTTTGTTTCATCGGTTTCAATTCGTATCACAAAAGTACTTGGGTAATGGGAAAAAACGGAGATGGTACTCTCGTTCAAATTCCGTCGAAATTTTGACGGAAAGTCACGTCAGCACCATTAAAAAATCGACATGTGTCCATATATTAATTAAAAATACCAAATAAAAATTTTAAAATTAAAAATATTAAAAAATTAAAAATGGATGGCTCGAGCCACCCCTTTGGCCCTTGGCGCTGGCCGAACCAACCCCAGAGGCCAATTGAAAAAAATAATAATAATTTAGGGTTGGCCCTTGGGGGTGGCCGAACCACCCCCAAGGGCTAATTGAAAAAAAAAAATTACAAAAAAACGGGTGGTTCACCACCCCCTGCTGGCCACAGGCCAACCCTAAGCCCATCTGTTTCGGGATGGCCGGGAATTCAATCGCTATACCCTTAGATGGTTTACAACTTCAAAGCCAGCAAGTGGTCAACCACCGCCTGACCCTAGGAGATGGTTCGCCACCCTCTTTCCTAGTTTTTATTTTTATTTTTTTTTTATTTTCTAATTTTATAATATTTTTAAGGAAAAACTTCACTTATCTCTTGAACTTACGCGTCTTTTTGCAAACACCCTCCAATCTTCGAAGTCTCTCACTTTGGTGTATCGAACTTTCGTTTCGTTTTAGTTACCTCCCTCCGTTAGGATTTTCTGTTAAATCCTAACGGAGGGATGTGAAATTCTTAAAATACCCTTATTTTTTATTAAAAAGTAATTTTTTTTTTAAAGAAACTCTTGACCCGTGCGTTCACCGGTCGATCTAACCCACCCATATTGTGACCCACGGGTCATATTATTATTATTAGGGTTAAATACTCTTTTGTCCCCTAGGATTTCAACACTTTATTTTTTCTTCCTTAAGGTTTCATTTTTATCACAGGGGGTACATGTAGTTTTTATAAAGACCAAGATAGTACCTCCGTCAAAATTCCGTCCAAAACTTAACGGGACGCTACGTCAACACCAATCAAATGTCGCCACATGTCATATAATTAATTTTTTAAAAGAAAAATAATTTGGGGCTGGGCCAAGCCCATCTGGCCGGTTTGGGGGTGGCTCCCATCCGGCCGTTGATAGAGCTCATTTCCACATCTACATTTCCAGGAGAGGAGATAGTAGCCATCATCTTCTCCATGATATGATATTATTGCACTGAAATCCTTCCTTTTTTCATGAGAAGGAATGACAAGAGAGGCAATGCAAAGCCTGCAATTTAAGCACCTGTTCTCGCAGCCAGGAGGCTTTGATCCCAACACCATTTCTCTTCCCTTTAAATTCTCTCTGTACCATGAGGATGATATGCCAAAGTAGGAAATAATTAATCAACAAGAAACATGAACTACAGTGTATATATTTGATAGAGCAAACAATGAAGAAATCATGAAAAGACTTTTCCATGGAGAATAGGAAGACACCCAGATGGGTCTACTGTGAAAGAGAAAACACCCAGATAGGAAAACACCGTGGGGGTGGCTCGCCGCCCCCAAACGGGCCAAATGGGGGTGGCTAGATGGCCAAAGGGCACTACAAGAATCAATTTGTTTTGCAACGGACCATTAGTAACGTGTATATGGTGTTAACACGTTACTAAAGTGTAGTAACGTATAAATAGTAACGTGTTTGACAGGTGGTGAAATTGGACGTAGCTACTGGAACTTTAGTAACGTGTCAGGTTCTGACACGTTAAAAAGTATGGTAACGTGTTGCCACGTTACTCTTTTGTAACGTGTTGCCACGTTACCAAAAGGTAACGTGGCATATTGTACCACGTTACCAAATTTGACAGGGGAAATTTTTTTTTTTTTTTTTGAATTTTTTCCGCTCGTTACCTAATATACAAAATCCAATATTTGACAATCCAAAATCCAATATTCGATCAATCCAACATCCACAATCCAAATCCAATAGCCACAATCCACAATCCAACATCAAGTATATATAGCCACAATCCAACATCAAATATAGTCGATCTACCACAATCCAACTACCATAATTAATCCAACACTAACCAAACACTACAACTAAGGTTATACACAAATACAAAATCCAAAAGCCTAACTGCAAATGTGCAACGTTATACAAATATACATGTAAGGTTATACACTACTCCGACCATAGCCGAGTGAACATCATGACCATTATCTCCCGACATCTCCGCACTAACTGCAAATAATAAAACAAGCAATCAATTAGTTAGTTAATTGACATTTGTGATATAATATTATCAACTCCTTATAGGTAAGCAATGTCCAAGTACGTGAGAAAACAATCGAATAATTGTCACATACACAATATCGACATACATATTTGCACGACCTATGCATATATTTGCACGACATACATAAACACATATACATTTATTTAATGAGGCATCTTCAACAAATATGGTACGACTAACTATGCAAATATAGTAAATTATTTTGAATTAAATATATATATATATACGGGGTGCCTAAACGACGGGTATAATGTTGAGACAAATGAGACTTCTGTCCAACCGGCGTCTTGTGTTGGATTTCATTGTGATCATCGTCCTCAGCTTCTACTCTTACGTCATCTACACATGCATATTACGTTGCAATTGTGTTATATACAATTGTGTTAGATACGAACAAAGTTTATTTACCAAACAAAATTACTAGCCCTTAAAATGATATTCATCTCGTAAGATAATCGTGTTACTCAAATAGAAATAAAAAAAATATATTGTTACCTGATCGACTATCAACTGAAGATCTCGCAATCACTCGGGCTGGGGACTCTGCATCTTGTAGATTCCTGATCGTCGTCACCTCCGGCTCCGACCCCACACGTCTCGACCCCTCAAGGCTACGAATTCGCTCCTCATGCGCTGCCATCTGAGCAGCCATCTGCTGAGTCACCCGCGTGGTCACCGCCGCAGTAATCTCCTCACTCTGCTGCGCTAGCCTCACATCCATTTGCTCTCTGTGCTTCTCCCTCTCGGCTTCAATGGCTCTTTCGAATTCTTCACGCGAGACCATTGGACCACCACGGTTCTGCGACCGTGTTTGGGATGGTGTATAATATGAGTGGATCGTGCCGCGCGCAGGCAAAATATTCTTACTTACCCCTCGGACACGACCTGCATACTCAAGCTTATTGTCGTGCGCCTGAGCATAAGCATCATCCGGTGTCCACCTTATCATCCCATGTGGCCCTTCTACCTGTTCCGCAGGGTCATTCTCCAATAACTCTTCCATTCGAGCCTGTACACGATCATTGTTATATATATAATTTTGAAGACTCAATAAGTTAATTAATACATAAATAAACATTCATAAGAAGGTGTCTGCTACTTACAATCCTCGCTGGGACTACCGGATTTGGGCAGCTACCATCTGCCTTTTTATGGCTCTTGATATAAGTTTTCGCTCGCGTAGGAGACTTGCCCGTACTAAGCATCTGCAATAAGTTCAAACCACCAATGAAATATATATATATATATATAGTACGCAATATATGAAATATATAAAGATGTTATGGTCTGTTAGAGTAATACTTCCTCATGTGCCAGCCTTGCAAGGCTCTTCGAGCCGATGTAGTGTGGTATTTGATTTTGTGCTCGTATCTCTTTCATGTGCGCACAGAAAGCCTACGAACACAACATATGTACGTTATTAATAACTAAACCATCGAACAATTTTAACTAACAAAACACAAATATTTTGAAGTGACTTACTTGATAAGCGGGATCGCACCATTTTCCCAACAATATTTCAACGTCTGCGGGGTTGTACTTTGAAATGGTCTGGGCCATCCTTGCCGACACTGTCCCAGGAGTGTCGTCGCTCTGAATCCTGAGCTTCTTTCTTAACTTGTGCCTCAAAAGCTTCTGCTTCTCGCCCATGTCCCTGAAAGCGTCTTTCTTAATTGCCGTCATATCCGACCTAGGCATGATGTAAAAGTAACGCTGCATCAATTAAAAACTAGGGTATTAAAACGCTTATTGTATAAAATAAATTTAATATAGAAGTGGTACATATCATAAATTAATTAATAACACCTAATCTACACTTACCATCAAAGACTGAAATAAATCCTCCTTGCATTGTTCTGGTACATCATTCTAGTTGTCGGATAGCCTAATAAAGGTCCCGGCCTTGCACGCCTTGCCGGTCATCCGTCTAAACTTTTTGCCGCTTTGTCCTACAGGCTGCCACGCCCCATTATACTCCATAACGACCCTTTTTCCTTCGGGAATGTCCCACAACTTATGCGAGTCACTTACGATCAACACTTCAAAGTTGTTCTCGCTATCTGCAATGATGAAGTATATATTAACACACAAATGATCACACATATATTATTTAAATTGATATACTAATTAACTACATGTACCATCATGCGTAAATATGTGCATATTTAAGGTTCGGACTAGCATGCATATATACCTATCGTGCGAACCTCGTCAATCTCCAATGCTGGCCAAGCAAGGTCATTGTGCTGTTCATTGTCCGCGCCACCTGTACCATCATCCATGTCATCAGCGGCCTGTGCCTCAGTATCATCCACAGGTGTGCTGCTGTGTGGCGGCGGATCGAAATAGTCGTGCGGTAATAAACCAATTTGTGTGAATCTGGGTGGCGGGGATGCGTTTGAGTCGCGGGGAGTAGGCTCATATCTCTGATACCCTAGCTGAGTAAGCCCCGTCGGACGGGATGGGTCAAGAAAAGCCGTGATATGATCAACCGAAGAGCCAGGAATGTCGTAGTCATAGTCGCCTCCCACATGTGTATACCCTTCCACATGTTGTGGAAGTATGGGTCGATACCCTGATTACTACTGAAGAAGCATAGCAGCTTCCTGCGCCTCACTATCGGTAAAGCCATGCTGCAATCTTGACCCAGAAGATTGTGCCCTCCGCCCTCTTGACTTCCCCCGAGCACTCATTTCAACCTGCAAAATACAGCACACACTCAATTAGTTATGTGTATAGTGCATAGTGCAACCAAATTTCACCACAAAGTCCTAAGAAAAATTGACAATTAATGTACAAATAAATAACAAACCAATCAATGTACAATATTTAATTCATATAGAATGACATACGCCTCGATTGGTGCAAAGCCGGGTTTGACATATTGGATGTCATCATGCGGATCGCACAACTGATTATTATTTAAAGTGAGTAGCTCACTCTCGTGATAGTTGGCATAATCATCATCAAACGCTTGGCCCTGACCAACGTCGTATATGTTTCTTGGCTTAGTCCTCACCGCACAAGCCCAATCTGGGTTCCTTTCATCTTTGACATAAAAAACTTGTTCCACTTGGGAAACTAGTACATACGGTTCATCACTAATCAGCTCCCCCTTATGGACAAGGTTTTTGAAGTTGACAAGTGTTATGCCATACTCGTCGACCTTGTATCCTCTGTCCCTTGTGGTGTCCGCCCAATCACACTTGAACATAACATACTTTGTCCTGTCGTAATACTCCACCTCGAGTATTTGAGTTACCTTCCATAGTATGTTTCGCCATCAACAGTCGGCACACACACGCCACTATTCTGAGACCGCTTTCCAATATCATGTTCGACAGTGCGAAAAAACTTGCCATTGACCACATATTTGTTATATTGGATTGCTGAAACCATCGGCCCTCTACAATGCATTACTAGTTTGTCACCCATATCCTTCCTGCGTCGATCGTCCGAACAATCGACCTACGAGTCATATACAACGACGAAGTGTAATTAGTGCAATGAGAAAACATTATGAAATTCAGTAGGTGTGCATGACATTAGTCTTACGTAGTCACGGTACCAATCGCAGAATTGGTCAAAATGTTGAGTTTCCAACTGATCGTCCGTCATTCGCCCCCCATTTGTGGTTTGTATTATGGAATCCTTGTGCATCCTATATTTTGAAATGAAATCAATTAAACTTAATTCACAACGAACGTTGTTGCGGGATATGAGCATACATATCTTTATTACACAATACTCACGTCCGCAATTGGAGGAAGTCATCTGAGTTAAACAGAATGTAACGGTGAATCTGTGTCAACGTGAGTCGGTCGAGAACGACTCGAGTTCCAGCCCCTTTAGGCCCATCCGGGTTTCGTTGCGGCCTATTGTGAAATGTCGGTGCGTTCTCTAAATACATCGAACAGAACGTCACCAACTCAGTTGCTATGTAGCCCTCCGCAATGCAGCCCTCAGGAGCCGCTTTATTGCGAACACTAGATTTGAACACCCCGAAGCTCCTACATATTAAAACTAGTCAATTATTACATCTAATAGTTGTTTTTAAATAAATAAATGTCAAAGAAATTTTAGTTTTAATCTTTTAGGGGAAATGTTACCTCTCTGCCGGATACATTCACCTATATTGTACCAGTCCACCGAGTCGGCATTCACGAACAAGATGCACTACAACATGAACCATGCTAGTGAAAAAACTGGGGGAAAATATCTGTTCCATCTTACACAGAGTGATATAGATGCCAGTCTCAAGTCGGGCCATATCCTCTTGGGTCAACGCCGTTGAACATATGCCCCTGAAGAATGCAGACATCTCAACCAACGGTCTAACTACGTTACCGGGCAGTGATCCACGCAATGCAATCGGAAGAAGTTGTTGCATCAATACGTGATTGTCATGACTCTTCAAACCTGATATCGTCCGGTCCACATAGGCACGTTACTACAAGAGTAACGTGCCACATGTGGCACGTTACTCTTTTGTAACGTGTCTATATTGTACGATTACAATTTTTATATAATATTTAATTAAAAAAAAATATATATATATATATATATATATATATATATATATATATATATATATATATATTACACTTAATATATATTTAATACAAAGCTTAAGCTTTATAATATATATATATATAAATTAGTTGATATATATAAAGCCTTATATTAATATATACTTGCAAATTATTAAGCGTTATATCAATTAATTAAGTGTGTACTTAATTGATATATTATAAAGCATATAATACTTGCAATTATTAAGCATTCGTTATATTAAGGTTAGTAATTGATAATTAATTAATTATCAACTTATAAGTTGATATATATATATCAACTTAATTATACATAATATTAAATATATATGTGTAATATTACGTATATTTCTACCATGCATATTCAGGGCATGCATCGGCCAATTTCCTTAATTTGGTTAATTAATTGATAGTGCATATCCTGACTATATGAAATAGAGCATGGTGTTACTGTTATATAGCTGATAGCGTCTAGCATGCCTTTAGTGTTTTAGAGGCATATCTTAGCCATATCTTTTTTGGGTTTTGATCTTTCTTTGGGGACTCACATGCAATCTAGATTATGATCTGTTAGTCACAAAATTCTAAGCCCTAATATTTTTTTCTCAAAGTTATTAATAATAGAATGAATTAATGTCAACAAAATTGCATGATTGTTTATACAATTGTATAAAAATTACAAGATTAATCTTGTTTACAAGTGTAATTACAAGATTACAATAGTATAAAAATTACACCTCTCATATAGCAAATAATGCAAAGAGTGTTTGAAAAAAAATTTTATTATCAAATTTCTGTAAAATTTTGTTTTTTTATTAAGTTAAAATAAATACCAAATGGTAACGTGTTAAACATACCACGTTACTAATAAACATAGTAACGTGTAGTATTTTAACACGTTACAATTTAGTGACATGGCAAAAACTAATAAACAGTTGCCACGTCACTAAACCCTTGCTTTTTTGTAGTGACGTGGGGAGAGCCAAAATGATGCAAGAGTTTATATATGTTGTTTTCCTTTTTGTCTTAATTAAATTATCATAGTTTACTTAAATAATGTCTTAAATTATCATAGTAATAATTAAATTTTATTGAATTGTATATTTATTTCGTTAATTATATTTTTAATCAATATATTTGTTTACTTTTATTTTTTTAATTTTGACCACCTAAACTTAAATCCGGGCTCTGACACTGGTCGGAGTAGACAATATACCTCTTCTTAACGTTTTGGCATGAGTGTGTGACTGTGCATGTGGGAGAAGGATCCTCAATCTTCATTTAGTTGTTTTAAGAGGGCATTTTTGTCCAAAAATAAAATAAAATGACAAAATTGCCCCCCTAAAACAACTAACTAGTTTAAATGAAATAGAGAGGATCCAAGTCCATGCATGCGAATGTGTTGCAGTGTGCTTTGGGTGAAAGAGAAAAGTTTATTTTAAGATGGGGTCAAACGGAAGTAAAATTTTCTAGAGTTAAAAGTTGAAAAATGGACCTAAAATGTGTGAGTTTTTTTAATATATTTAAAAATATTTTATTTTTATTTTAAATATAAATTATACAAAAAGCTGAATATATTAAAATAGTGACTAGGGGTGGGCAAAACCCGCATAACCCACCCTGCCCGGTTTTATTCACACAAAAAACGTTGACACCCGATACTCGGATAGTGTTCAATATAATCGGGCATCGGGTGTTATTTTCAATACCCGCCAAGTGTGGGTCGAGTATTCGAAAACCCTCAAACTCGGCCTGATCCGACCCGTGCCCACCCCTAGTGACTGCCATGAACGTTTCGCAACCCTGCAGCAGTTGCAATGAATGTCATGCATCCTTGTGGTGCCCACCCCAAATGTCTAACGAATCTGCAGTGGCACTATGAACTTCTAGGAATCCCATGGTGGACACTATGAACTTTTGACGACCTTGCGGTGGTTGCCAAGACGCGTCGTGAACTTTCAATGGAGAAATCTAAGGAATTAAAATGTAAAATGGAAAGGGTGTGGGAGCAGCATGAGTTAAAACAGGTAAAATAATTTTTAAAGGAAACTAGACAAAGGACTCCTGAATTACCACGCGTTTTAAAAAGACCCCTCCAAATTTTAAAAACTCTCAAGTTTACTCTTCGAACTTTTAATTTGATGCAATCTACTCTCCTCCGTCAATTTTTAATGTTAACTCCTAACGAAAAGGATTAAAAAGACCAAACTACCCTTGAACTGTTGTGTGTGAGTGTGTTTGTTTTTTTTTTTTAATTTGAAATTAATGGTAAATTTGATTTTTTTTTTTTTTAAGTTTCAATGGTATAAAGGTCATTTTACCATTTTTAACGTTCAAAAATGAATGGAAATAGGTATATTGCATCAAATTGAAAGTTCAGGGGGTGAAATTAAGAAGTTTTAAAATTTGGGGTGTCTTTTTAAATCTCGTGACAATTAAGGAGTTCTTTGTGAAATTTTTCCTAATTTTTATAATCAACACATTCTTATACCTCAAAATCTCACTTAAAAAAAAAAAAAAAGTCACTTAAAAGGAGACGGTGAGACCCACCAGGCCCTCACATCATTAGCGTAGGCAAGGGAAATTTTATTAAGATTAATTATTTCTATACGTTTAATTACTTTGTTTTACAAAAGTTTTGCATGCATGGGGATTAATTAAACACAGGATTAATTAAATGCATGTATTGGTCCGTTTGTGGGTGTGGCTGTGTGGGTGTGGGGGGTGGGGCCAGAAATGTGGATCGGTGTGATTGGTAGGAAGTGAGTGGGAGTGAGAGAAAGAAGAGTTATTGGCATATGATAGTAAAAGTGCAAAAATACCCTCCTCTATTTAAAGAATTTTGTGATTTGCCCATTTATGAAAAGGGCAAAATTGGATGGAAATCATAAAAAATTAAAGTAATCTTCTGGCAGTGTGTGTGTTAAAAAGGTTGTACAAAACAAAATTGTCGTGTGTTGTGTGTATCACTGAAATTGTCGTTGTATATTACGAACATATTTATTTAAAAATGAAAACTGTCCTATCCTATCCCTCTGTCATTTTGCCATATATTTCGCTGGTACGCTCCACGGATGCCCATGTCCTCCTTCCTACTGAAAAACCAAAAAACTCTAAACAAAGCAAGCAATGTCTTTTCAATATTAAATAGGGGATTTTTTTTTTTTTTTTTTTAAGTTAATAAGGGATAATAGACATTCACATATTAGGAAAAGTTAATATATATATATATATATATATATATATATATAAAGAGGACTATTCCTAATCAAGCAAGGCTTTGGGAAATTTGGTGAAATTTCGGTTTTTTCCAATTTTTTTATTTTTATTTTTTATTTTGTGGAAGTTATGTTAAAAAAAAAAAAATTGAAATTATAAACCACAAATCATTTCATATTCATGTGACACGTGGCTCTGCTTCCATTATAGGTTTACAACTTTACATGATGTTTCTCATGTTAAAATGATTACTTAAAGGCTGATGTGGCTATGAAACAATGTATGAAATTTAGATTAGTCTCGGTTGAAATTTGAAACAAAATTGTTGAAAACTGAGAAAAATAAAATAAAAAAGAAACCCATTAAAATCCATATTCATAGGCATCTAATGCCTATGAATAACTAATGAAAACCATAAATAAAACCCAAAACAAAATCTAATGCACCCAAATTTCTATTGACCCCTAAAATCTGAAAATTACAAACATATACAAACTCTTAAAATTGAATAAAACTAGAAGGGAAATTATACTTAACCCCTAAAACTACAACTCATTTGCAATGTCCTCCACAATTACTCCAAAAAGTTGAAACGTACCCTACCATTCTCTACCAAGCCCTTTCGTTTAAAAGTTTTCATTAAATTAGACTGTTAAAGCATCACGGGTATGCCCCTATTAAATTTATTAAAATACAACTATGCCCTTAGATTATAATATAAACCAAGGAATGAGACTCCTTGTCCCTTATAGTTTTTGCTTCTATCTTGCATCCTTTCCAGGGAGTTAATTTGTACACTAGGCATACATAAACACATTCTACTAATTACACTTGGCTTTTTTTCTTTTTTAACATGTCCGCACAGGAAGGAGGAAGAGATTCGAACTAATGACCTCCACTTTATGAAGTGCAGTTCCAACCGATTGAACTACACTTGACTATTTTGATCTAAAATCAATGCTTATTAGCATTGAGAACAGCGCGGGAAATCAATCTGATTTTTTAAAAATTATTTAAGAGTTTGGCCAAACAGACTAGTTTATAGACTTTAAATAATATATAGCTGGCTTTGCAGCGATAGGAGATAGATGTGGAGAGAGAAAGAAGCTGTCTCTTTCTTATCTTTATTTTTCTCCGTTTTTATTAATGAAATCTTCTAATTGCGTAATACACATAATAATACAATGCATGCTGATGCTGCACTCTATGCCAAATATCTATTAATTATATTAAAATTAATAAAAAATCTACATTATTATTATTATTATAAATGTTAGAGAAGAAAACCAAGTATTAAAAATCTGGATCTGGCCTTTATGGCTGAAGTTATCCAAAATTGTACCGTTTGGATAAAAACGGTGCAGTTTTGGGAAGTGAAAAAATATGATTTTTCTTTTAAAAAAAAAAATAATGATAATAAAATATTTAGAAATTAAAAAATGTAAAAGACTAATAACTAAAAAACTAAAAATATTAAAACAATTAAAAAACTTAAAAAGAAAAAAGAAAAGAAAAAAGGGATGTGTTATGTCAGGGGAAGACCCAACACAGTCAGCAGCAGCCAAAGCTCCATCATTTCTTCATCCCTTCAACCCCTAGAGCTTGTCTGTTATGACTCAGGAAGCATCACAGCCCAGTTGCACTAAAGTGGTCGACTTGCAGAGTGCAGAGAAGAAGACGTTTTCACCATTTTCTGCAAAGACAACTGTTCCCAACAGTTCTCAGAAAAGGTTCTTCAGCTTTTCCTCTCTTATTTTTATTTATTTTAATCTTTTTGATCTTTTGGAGATAATCGAATATCTGAAGCAACATTGAGAAAGTTACCTGTGTAATCTCATTTAATTTGGAGATAATCGATCAGATTGTTACCATTTATTACAACCTTTGTATAGTTCGATTTTATTGTAATTCTTGTTTGGTACTAATTACCAATGGCTATTTCTATGTAATATAACACTCTGTTTTATCTTCTAACACATCGCGGAGCTACTGATAACGATTTGATCATGCTTTGTTGACCTGATGCTGCCATTGCTTGTACAATTCAAATGGTGGCTTTCCCCTTTGAAATTGTACAAGTATATATTGGATGAAATTATGTGAGGGAAAATAATCTTTTCCTTTCATCAATTTGATTTTGACATAAACATAAGTTTAAAAATTATTTAAAAGTTTGTTAGACCCATGTATAACAGGAACTATTGCATGTTAGGCATATTAATTACATTAAAAATTAAGATGACTCAAACTCATCATACGAGGGATGCAATTTAATTAAATTAAAGTAGATCAATGGCCATCCTAATCCTATGTTTATTGATTTAATTAGATTGAATAAAATCCTGAGTAGCCAAATTAATATTGCTTTGAGTTTTATAACTGATCAGAACATTCAGAAAGTAGAAAAACCAAAAAGAGATAATTAATAATTACTTTAAAGGATAAAATTAAAAACTATGACTCTTGCATCGTACGTAGATAAGAATGTTCGATTTGCATAGTTGGGACCACTAATTTTTTTTCTTGGTCTCCAAGTAAAACCAAAATTTCCCTTCATTTCTCTTCGTTTCTCAGGCCTCGTGTACAGTCATCATCATTTCTGTCAAAAGTTGTGATGATCCAACGGCCATATCCATCAGCCTTTTGAATTTTTTTTATTTTTTTAGTAAAAGTTTATTCAAGGGTACGGATGCGAGTTTAAATATATAGCATTAATTATATATTTTCCTCTCATTTCTTTCCATTCAAATTCCTTCATTTAAATTAGAAAAAAATAAATAAATAAATAAATAATCCTTCATTTATATATATGCACAAGTGATCTTAACACCTCAACCAAATTTTGCATCATATATGAGGGAGGCATCAGTGAATCAACGTACCAAGTCATATTGTAGTTAATATCAAGCTGTATAGAGATATATATGTTGTTTTCCTTTTTGTCTTAAATTATCATAGTTTACTTAAATTATACATTCCTCCTTATTGTCCTTTTTGTCTTATATAATGTCTTCCTCATGGTTTAAAAACCCAATATGACATAATTAAGACAAAAATGCCTGCCAGTAACTCTAGAATTCTTGAAAATCTTTGTAAAATACTTACACTAAACACTAATACCATATATAGTCCATTATTTCTAATCAATGAACCATGAGGCAAGCCTTATTTCATTTCATGCCTTCAAAAAAAAAAAAAAAAAAAAAAAAGAAAGAAAGAAAGAAAGAAAGATGGGCTTCAATTAAACAAGTGCCCCATCCCTCATGCTGATAAAAGAGTAACTACCAACCAATACTTGGTTTTAATTTGGGTGGTTTTAATCAAAGGAAAATGATTAAAACAAAAAGGAACAACAAAACTAGAAAATCGTCAACAAGGGAGATGTTCAAATCATAACATCTTAGACAAGCTTTTCCCAACAATTGTGAGCCAATTAGGAAGAAATTAATCCCTCACTTTCTAAGTTTCATATCCACTTATCAAAAAAACAAAAACAAAAACAAAAAAGATTTCAAATCACTTTAAAGGGTTAGTACACAAAACGACCTTGAACTCGAACGAGTACAAGAAGAAGGAAAGTTGAACGAGCTTGTTGGAGATTAGAGCTTTGTTGAATGCCACTTAAAAAAAGCAAATATAAGCGTAGATTTTTCATTTGCCTCTACTACTAAATTCATCAATATCATGTCAATTAATTTGATTAATAAATGACTATTTTATTTCTTATTTATTTATTTAAAATAATTTGTTCACTTTATCAAACTTTTTATAAACAACACATTCTTATACCTCAAAATCAAATTGATTTCCATCTTACTTAAAAAATAAAAAATTCACTTCAAAGGAGACAGTGAGATCCACCAGCCCCTCACATCTCCCTACCGATCATTGAATTAGCATGGGCAAGGAAAATTTTACTAAGATTAATTAATGCTATTCGTTTAATTACTCTGTTTTACGAAAGTTTTGCATGCATGGGGATTAATTAAAGGCATGTATTGGTCCGTTAGTGGGTGTGGCCGTGTGGGGGTGGGGCCAGAAATGTGGATTGGTAATGGTATGATTGGTGGGAAATGGAAGTGAGAGAAAGAGGAGTTATTTGGCATCTCGAAAAGTGCAAAAATATCCTCCTTCTTTTAAGGAATTTTGTGATTTGTCCATTTATGAAAAGGGCAAAATTGGATGGAAACTACCAAAAAGTAATCTTCTTATAGGGTCACTGTCAACAGAATATCAACAAAGCGGACAACTTTTGAGGATTGATACCTTAAAAACGTTGTCAAAACAAACTGTTGTATCAATTACAAATATATTTATTAAAAAAATATAAAGCTGCCCTATCCTATACCTACCCTACAAGCTACAACCTACAGGCTGCTACGTACAACCCCTCGTTTGCATTTCATTCATATTATTTTAGGCTTTAGCATTTATTCTTTATTTTCCTTTTTTGGCTTAGGCCCTTCGTTTGATATTTTCGCTGCAAACAAGTAAAGCTGTAAAGAATTTCTTATTTTCACAGGGAAAGAAGGCTGACTGCAATGTCTTTTCAATATTCAAATACGGGATAATAGACATTTTCAGATTAGGAAAAACTAATATATATATATATATATATATATATATAATAAAATAAAAAAGAGGACCATTCCCCGTAAATGTAATCAAGCAAGGCTTGGGATATTTTGTGAAATTTCGGTTTTCATTTTTTTTTAAAAAAAAATTTTGTGGAAGTTATGTTAAAAAAAAAAAAAAAGAGAGAAAGATGGGCTTCAATTATACGAGTGTCCCATGCTGATAAAAGAGTAACTCCCAACCAATACTTGGTTTTAATTTGGGTGGCTTGAATCAAAGGAAAATGAAAACAAAAAGGAACAACAAAACTAGAAAATCAATAAGGGAGATGTTCAAATCACAAGATTTGAGACAAGCTTTTATCAGCAATTATGAGCCAATTAGGAAGAAGTTAATCCCTCACTTTCAAAGTTACAGATCTAGTTATCAAAAATAAAAAATAAAAATAAAAAAATAAAAAAATCAAAGGGTGAGTACACAAAACGACCTTGAACTCCAATAAGTACAAGAAGAAGGAAAGTTGAACGAGCTTATGGGAGGTTTAGAGCTTTTTTTTACATGTCTACACAAGACGGAGAGGGAGAATTTGAACTAGTGACATTCACTTCATAAGGCATGGTCCCTAACAAATTGAGTTACCCTTAAGACGGGTTAGAGCTTTGTTGAATGCTATTAAAAGGCAAATATAGGTGTAGATTTTTCATTTGCCTCTGCTACTAAATTCATCATGTCAATTAATTTGATTAATAAATGACTATTTTATCTCTTATTTATTTATTTAAAATAATTTGTTCACTTTATCAATCTTTTTTTTTTAAAAAAAAAAAATGATTTAAAAAAAAAATGAAAATTAACTCGTAAAACTCAAAACCCTCCCCAATTTTTTTTTTTGTAAGAAAAACCCTCCCCAATTAATCGCAATTCAGAAAACCCTAAAGCAAAAGAGGCTTTGTTGATGTCTCTGGTCCTAATTGCACAGGCTCAGCCCATGGAATCAGAGTCTCCAGGTAAAAAACGAAATTTCTTATTTCGAAAGCTCGTCCAATTGGGCTGAAACGTTGCTTTTTTGTGCAGTTGGTTTTGATGTGCTCAAAATTGATGAAGGAATTGCTAAAGGATCACTAGAATTTGAAGAATGGACAACGCTTATTTCAGGGATTGAGAAATCGTATCCTGTAAGTCTCATACCCACGCTTCAGAATCTTTTTTGATTCACTATTCTGGGTTTTTTTTTTTTTTTTTTTTGTTAATTGTCCTATGTTGGAAAATTTCCAGCTTTAGCCATATAAATGTATTTGTATGTATGAATTTGTGATTGAGATATGACATTAAGTTATTGATGAGAAGTGATAAGTTAATCCACTTCATATAAGAGTGCTAAATGAAGGTTTACTTTGAGAATGGCGCTCAAGGGAGTTAGCTTCTGCTTTCGGAATGCAAGAAAGTGAACAGAGATAGATATAGGTCTATGGAATAACTTCTTTTCTAGTTTTTATAGCTAAGCTAACGGGCATCTTAGAATTTAGATACTTTTGCATATTTGTTTTGATTTGTGTTCAAAGGTGTTACTCAAATTCTTTGTTGAGTTTCTTCCCCTTGTAGAGGAAATCATAATGATCTCCTCTGAATGGTATTCATTGCCGCTTGTATGATCATTTGCAACCTGTGTAACCTATACAGAATACCAAGCCCATGTTGCAAAACACATGGAAGAAGTGAAAAACAACTTTTCTGTCCATTTATTATTTGAAGTATCTCCGGATTGGTTTCACACTAGAAGCAGGAAGTTCAGGTTGTAATACTATATGCTTCTGGAGAGGGAGGGCGGTTAGAATTCCCGGGAAGGAAATGTCATTTACTTGTACCCCTCCTGAGATTATTTTGCTTGAAAGGGGTGTATGGCCTTCGTAAATGTGGTGTTGATTTGGAATGTGGACCCGCTTAGCTTAATGTTGATACGCTGGCATGAAAGAACAATTGGATTTTCAAGAGTATGGAGCTTGCCACTTATACAAGTGGACAACTTTTCTAAGTTGTCTTCCATATTTTTTCCTTTTGGAAATTCTTTATTCATTAAATCTTAGAGGGTAGTTCTTTTAGGAGGGCCTCTTGCATATACATCAGGTGTATTTGAAGATGCTCTTCTTTTTTAATAAACTCAACTTTCTTGTCAAAAATTAAAAAAAAATAGAAGAAGAAAGTGTTGTACGTCATGCCATCCTTACGGTTGAAAATTTTGATGAATATAGATTCCTTCATTATGAATTGCATGTGCATAAGATCTGACAAACTGATGGACCATTTCCCGTTTCAAATATTCAGTAACAAGTGAGATGTGGCAGTTGACTTTTATATTGTTTGCTGTGCATCAGGTGATGCCAAGGTCTCTAACAAAACTAATGGGTTGAGATATTTGGAGAATAGAGACAAGATTCTTATAACATTATCTCTGTGTTTGATTGGAACTATGTGGATGGAGAGGAATAGGCAAGGTTTTGACAGAAATGACACTCCTATACTTGCACGAGATCAATTCTGTGTCTTCTCTGTTTACGCACCTTGAGGGGTAGAGTTCTTTTGCACATCGTGTGCACTTGGACACTACTCTTCTAAAGATACAACTCTATTAGGATGACTTGGCACTAGTGGGTACATTTTGATTACTGTTTCAACTTTACTGCTATTGCTTCAGTTACTATTAATTATTGATTTTTGCTGCTCCTAGATTAGTTCTTAGCTGACTGCAAATGAGATATTTTTTGCAACTACTGCAGGATGAAATTCAAAAAATATGCTTAGTTTATGACTCCTTGTCTGAGTTTCCCTTATGCCATGGATACTGGAGGAAGTACACTGAGCATAAGACACGCTTATGCACTGTTGACAAGGTTGTTGAAATCTTTGAACGTGCTGTACAATCATCACCGTGCACTGTTGGTGTGTGGGTTGATTTCTGTAGCTTCAGTATATCAGTTTTTGAGGATCCATCTGATATTCATAGGTAATCTCAATAATCAGGAGACTTGAGCTAGCTTCCATAAGAACTGCTAGCTGTATATACTGTGCAACATGCATTATTGATGTTCTTGGAGTTCTCAGTTATATGAATATAATCTAGGAAGCTTAACCATGCTATTTCACTCTTCAACCAAGAAATTGGAAAGGATTCTAATTAATATGTTTCTTCCCAATCATTATTAAAGGGTTTTTTTTTTTTTTTTTTTTTTTATTATTATTTTTTTTTTTATTATTATTATTATTATTCAAACAAAGTTCTCAATCATGTTCGGTATCATTTGTGGGCTTTAAGAATGAAGCCTCTCCAGATTTTCAAGCTTTCCTCTACAAAGTTCGGTCAAATAAAAACATTTTCAAGAGATTAGGCAGCATGTTGCAAATGCCACCCCTTTCAATGTATAATCTGGACAACCCTTATTTAATGTTTTGATGCTATTTTTGTACTTATTGTAGGCCTGGTAGGATAGAAACTTAAATCATGTTAGGGTTTTCTCTTGGTGAGTTTAGGGTAATGACCGTCGCCAGTTTCACTTGATGCTATCACTAAAAAGTAGTAATAAGACAGCATTATATATAACCTAATGTCTATGTAATCTTTTCTCCTGTTGTACAATGGTTTAAACAATATCTACTAATCAAAGCACAATATATAAGTGTGCTTCTTTGTTTATTGTGTGTTATTATTTTTACTTTTAAGTAATTGCATGTTTTGCAATTGAAATGTTATTCTCCTCATCATGCTGTACTTGTCAATACATTGGATCTTCTTGATTAATGAGACGTATATAGCCATTCGAAGACAATGATGGTTTCCTCATTTTTTCTACTAGATTGTTTCAAAGGGGCATGTCCTTTGTTGGGAAAGATTACACATACCATACTTTGTGGGACAAATACATTCAATTTGAGTTTTCTCAGCAGCAATGGAGTTCACTAGCACACATTTACATGCAAGCTCTGCGATTCCCAAGCAGGAAGTTGCATCACTATTATGATTGGTATATTTCTTGCTTTTCGTAATTTCTTTTTCCTAATTACTTAAGGTACCTCAAAGTGTATGAGCTATGAAAAGAGAAAAGGTTGTTAACAAAACTTTTTAAAAGAATGTTCCTGATTACAAGTATGATTCTTATTTTTCATACTCTTATCACGTGTTTATGAACGACTGAACAAACCAAATAAAATGATCCTTTTCATTTGCTGCAAGTATGCTAAGGAATTTCCATGCACTAACATTATGTAGTCAGTCTTATTTTAATAACTCTGCCATGATCAACCAAAGAGCTCAAAAGAAGCAGTAGTCCACCTCTTCTTCCAGTTGACTTTAAGGCATCATCCTATTCAAATAAATTGAACACCCAAAGCAGGTTGTTGCAAATAAATCATATTACGATTAATCGTGATAGATGTCCCAGCTGTGAAATGGGCTGGTAAAAACATTCCCAGTATGTCATGATGGACTGATTGATACTGCTAGCATGTTGTACAAACTAAAGGATACATAGTGGATCCCTTATTACGTGTATCTTTCAATAGCAATATCTGCTTATCTAAAGAAACGAAAAACGTCCAAATAATTAATTGCAATGATTAATTATGAGAAACCTTTGGATTGATAACTATTTCTCATTTTGAACCATCATGTAATTGGGTTGGATAAATAGAGAACAAAGAAACTATTAGCATAGAAAGTGAAGATGGCTTTAGCTTATTATGTTAGTCAAGAAAATGAGTAATGTACTGGATATGTAATGGGTTTATGTCTATATCTTTATTATTCAATGAGTAGGTCAATGAATTTCCTAGCCTTCACTTATCTGAAAAAAAGTAAAAAAAAAAGTAAAAAAAAAAAGTTACCCAAAAAAGAGATCGCACACCTATTTGTCTATTCTATTTTTTTTTTCTCCCCCGCTCCCCACCCCCCTCTCGTTTGACCATTCCAAAGTGTGGGTTAAGTAACGTCTGGTGAGTAATGTGATACATCACGTCCCCCTCCCCCCATGCCTATGTGGTGTAGTTTCCCAACCAATCTCCATTCACCAAAGAGGGTGATGAATAGAATTACCCGATGTGTGACCCTTTCCAATTTTTAACTTATATAATATTGACTTTATTGATTGTTGTCAAGTTGTATCTGAGATACTTAAACCATGCCAATTGTACCAATTGTAACTGAAGTGATATATTGGGCTTGTTTGGACGATTCTTGTTAGCAATTCACCAGGGAGTTATACAGAATTTTATAGATTGATTGGTTCTTTGGTGACCACTTGTATTTTGTGGTACTATGTATTTGTGTAAGGACTTTGTGTTTCATGGTTGTCAAGATCTTCCATAATGTATTCTTTGCAGTTGAATTTATCTCTCATTGGTTACTCTTTTATTGTGATTCCAGCCCAACGTTTTACAAGCATTTTTCTTATGTTTGTTTGTCCATTTAAATTGTGTACTTACCAGATATTAGTTCCATTTATCTTCAGTTTTAAGAAGTTGGTTGCCTTTTTGGAAAAGGAGATGGAATGCCAGAGCATTTCTGCTGTTGAAAAATTAGAAGCAGAGCCTGTGCTTGATAACAAAGTGTCAATATGTTTTAAGAATGACGAGATTTCTTCAATCGTAAAAGACCTATTGGATTCATCTGCTGGCATTGCAAGATCTAAAGCACTGCAGAAATATCTGTTAGTGGGAGAATGGTTATACAAGGAAGCATGCCAGTTGGCTGAAAAAATTTCCTGCTTTGAAGCTAATATTCGGAGGTCTTATTTCCATGTCAAGCCTCTAGATGCCAGCCAAATGGATAATTGGCATTGCTATCTGGACTTTGTTGAGATGCAAGGAGATTTTGACTGGGTATCATTTTAAATTATCCTTGTGCTTATCTGGACTACTGGACTATGCATGTTTCCTTTCTGCGT
>NC_081547.1:17429076-17431457 GCF_901000735.1 Corylus avellana
TTTTCAATTGGCCCTTCGGGATGGCCGAACCACCGCCATGGCCCTTGGGGATGGTTTGGCCACCCCCAAAGGCCAAAGGGGTGGCCGAACCACCGCCATGACCCTAGGAGATGGTTCGGCCACCCCTTTCCCCAGTTTTTATTTTTATTTTTATTTTTATTTTCTAATTTTATAATATTTTTAAGGAAAAACTTCACTTACCTCCTGAACTTACGTGTCTTTTGCAAACACCCTCCAATCTTCGAAGTCTCTCACTTTGGTGTATCGAATTTTCATTTCGTTTCAGTTACCTCCCTCTGTTAGGATTTTCTGTTAAATCCTAACGGAGGGGTGTGAATTCTTAAAATACCCTCATTTTTTTTAAAGAAACTCTTGACCCGTGGGTTCACCGGTCGATTTAACCCACCAATATTGTGACCCACGGATCATATTATTATTATTAGGGTTAAATACTCTTTTGTCCCCTAGGATTTCAACACTTTATTTTTTCTTCCTTAAGGTTTCATTTTTATCACAGGGGGTACATGTAGTTTTTATAAAGACCAAGATAATACCTCCGTCAAAATTACGTCCAAAACTTAACGGGACACTACGTCAGCACCAATCAAATGTCGCCACATGTCATATAATTAATTTTTTTAAAGAAAAATAATTTGGGGCTGGGCCAACCCCATCTGGCCGGTTTGGGGGTGGCTCCCATCCGGCCGTTGATAGAGCTCATTTCCACATCTACATTTCCAGGAGAGGAGATAGTAGCCATCATCTTCTCCATGATATGATATTATTGCACTGAAATCCTTCCTTTTTTCATGAGAAGGAATGACAAGAGAGGTAATGCAAAGCCTGCAATTTAAGCACCTGTTCTCACAGCCAGGAGGCTTTGATCCCAACACCATTTCTCTTCCCTTTAAATTCTCTCTGTACCATGAGGATGATATGCCAAAGTAGGAAATAATTAATCAACAAGAAACACGAACTATAGTGTATATATTTGATAGAGTAAACAATGAAGAAATCATGAAAAGACTTTTCCATGGAGAATAGGAAGACACCCAGATGGGTCTACTCTGAAAGAGAAAACACCCAGATAGGAAAACACCATGGGGGTGGCTCGCCGCCCCCAAACAGGGCAGATGGGGGTGGCTAGATGGCCAAAGGGGGTGGCCAGCCACCCCCCAAACCGGCTTAGGGAGAATTTTTTTTTAAAAAAATAATTATATGGCACGTGACGACATTTGATTAATGTTGATGTGACATTCCGTTAAGTTTTAGATGAAATTTTAACAGAAGTACTATCTTGGTCTTTACGAAAACTACATGTATTTCCTGTGATAAAAATGAAATCCTAATGAAAAAAAAAAAAAAAAAATGTTAAAACCCTAGGGGACAAAAGAATATTTGACCCTTATTATTATTATATATTAATTAAAAAAAAAAAAAACAAGTGACCGTGGGTCACCTTGGTGACGTCGGTGGGTCACTTGAGTTCAAGGCTTAAACCCAGCTTATCACTACATGCACCAAGCAACAAGTAAGCAGAACGCCATCGATGCCAATTGATAGAGTTCGTTAGTCTAAGATGAAAGGCTTAACATGAGTTATAGGAACCATGGTACACATTTTCGAGATAATATTGACAAAATGGCCAAAAATGTAATTAAAACCACCAACGATTTAGTCATGGATATTACTCCTTGAAGAACACCGGAAGTACCACCGAGAACTGGAAGCAACGCAAACAGCAAACCTACAGCACAATCCTGCAGGATAAGGGTGCCGATTATGACCTGACCATGAAGAGCACTAACACTATTTTTTTCCATCAAAAATTTCAAGACCATTGCTGTTGAAGACTGTATTCAAAAAATAATAAGCTTCTCTAAGCAAATTATAAGCCACCCGTGAAAATGTATCCAAGCCAATAAAAAGGGTATTGAATGTGACACTAAAGGAGCAATAGGAGGGAATTTTATTTTAAAAAAACCATAGGTACTAAAATTTCTAAGTCACATAAAGAGCATCACAATTTGATTAAAAAACACCATCCAGAAAACTTCCTCAAGGAAATTATAATCCAAAAGTAAGAGGGGGGAAGTCCATAATTGCAACATAGTTCACAAAATTTTAAGAGAAAATACCAAATTTTCACAAGCTAATGGTGGCCTACTCGTATAGAACCCTATGGAACCGTGAATGAAAAATATGAATTAGGATCTTCTCCGGTTCATTTGAACTGGAGAATATCCAGTTAGTTATAATGGAGAGGTATTTTTCTCTATTCAAAAAGCGAAAAGATAAAAATACCACTTAAATATAACTAACTGAAGAAGATCCTGTTCCAAAAATATATAGAATAGTGCATATTGTAATTGGAAAAGACA
>NC_081547.1:17431507-17431661 GCF_901000735.1 Corylus avellana
CAATTAGGGGTGTCAAAAATTATCGGGAAACCAGAACCGGAACCGAAAAACTGGAAAACCGGGAAACCCGGGTCCCGGTTCCGGTTTGAAAAATCCAGAAACCGGGTACCCCGGTTTTTACCGTGAATACCGGAATCGGGTTTCCATTTTATAT
>NC_081547.1:17431681-17466874 GCF_901000735.1 Corylus avellana
GGTTTAGGTTTAGGGTATTTTAAAAAATTAAATTTTTATTTCTAAGGCCCAAATAAGCAAAAACATTGATTTTAGGATTTTTGGACTTTTTTAGGTTTATTTTTTAATTATTTGGAACAATCACAACAAAGTCCCTTTAATTTAGACAAAGAAACTAATAGATTTTTTAAAAAATGGGCCAACTTATGAAAAAAAAAAAAAGAAAAAAAAAGGCGGCTTATTTTAGGCCCAATACCTAAAATAAGCCCAAAAACTAATTTTTTTAAAACCTGCCATCGAACTCCAGAAACCGTGAACTGCCTAATCGACCCCCATAATCCCAGGTCCCTGCCCGCTCCGGGTTTCTCAAAATCGAGAACCGGGGTACCCCGATTCCGGTTTCCAGTTTTGGCCAAAAATCGGGAAACCGGACCAGGTTGACACCCCTAGTTACAATAGATATATGAAGATAAATGATAAAATATTTCGCTAGGCCTCATTAACGACAAGAATATTAAATAGATGAACATTAATCACAGGAAATATTTATGGCTGATTCAAGGTAGCCAAGCCTCCTAACATGGAAATAATTCCAAATAAAATTCAGCTTTCTTTCTCCTCATGCGATTTCTCTTTAAATAAACAAATTTTCCGGTTTGAATTCCATCAAATCCGACTCCTCATAACTGCCCAAGATTGATGCCCATTTAAACAAGTTTCTAAATTTAAATTTCACCGAATCAAATTTATCTTATTTGAACAAGATTGACGCGCCATTCAAATTTATTGTTGAGATAATTTCCCAATCAATCTCAAATTAGCCAAATGTAAAAGATAATTAGAGAAATTCCAAACCAACACACATGGTGTTTGAAATCAAAGAAAATATAGAACACCATGCTATTTTCATGGTGTCCTATGTTAAGGAAGAGCAGCAGCATATCGCGCATCTGCAATCTCGTTTGGACGGGATTGCAGACGAGCCTCTCTGTGACTCCCAATGATCCTCTCGTCTACAATCTCGCCTGGCCGAGATTGTGGACGAGCCTCTCTTTTATGAGTTATCTAATTCTACATAAACTCCTACTTATGATATTGTTATTAAATACAAACAGATCAATTCTACCAAATCTCTTGTGGATAATTCTCTTTTGTAATTGGTCTCCCTTTTGTATTAATCCTCTTATTTTATTATCTTATCACATCAAGATTAGCTTGTTAGCTTGATGTGATCAACTACAATTGTAACTCTTCTCTATTTAAGCTCAATGAGAAGGCAACAAAGATTATTCTACCCAAAAGCAAGTTTTTCCTTACTTTCTTTCATGGTATAAAAGCCTCTCGGTTAACACCTTCTCTATATACCCTCTCTATATATTTTTCTTCTTACTCCTCCTTGGCCGAATCAAGCTCCTCTGCTCTTGCTTTCTCTATGCCTAATATTGCACACCTTTGTCAATCCAAATTGGATGACATCAATTATCTAGGATGGGTATTTTTGTTCGAACCCATCCTAAAGACTAATGGCTTGATGGGAAATGTTGATGGCTCCAAGCCATGCTCACCAAAGTTCATTCCCACACCCTCTGACAAGATACTACCTAAAGTCTTGAATCTAGAATACACTCTCTGGGAGAAGAAAGACCAGTGCATTCTCAGCTAGTTTATTGCAACTGTGACTGCCCAGATTATACCGACGATTTATAGCTGCAAAACATCAGCACAAGTATGGTCAACATTGGCCACTAGCTATGCATCTCCATCCTGTTTCCTTATCACTTAATTGAGGCGTCAGCTATAGACCTTGAGGCAATGTTCCAAGACCTGTAATGCATTCATTCGCATGGCTAAATCCCTATCAGATCAGCTAGCAATTGCTGGCCATTCTATCTCAGAAGATGACCTGATCTCCTACATCATCGGAGGACTTAGTCCAAACTTCAATCCTTTTGTCATGACTTTTTCCATGCTAACAAAGGATAAGTCAATGACACTTGAAGATTTCCAATCTCAACTCCTTGGACATGAGCAACTACTTGAGCACCAAGCAGCCACTGCAGAACACTCATCCTTTGCTATGTTCTCCTAGAGGACTCAACCTAAATAGAGATTCAACAATTTCAAAAGGAAATTTCTTGCCAACAAGAACCTTGATCAAAAAAGGGCCTTTTAACTGGGCTCTCCTCAAGGCTCATCAAACCGGTTCTTTTCTGGACAACCTCAAGGCAGATCGTTTCCCAGATCATCCATCAACTTTAATCCAAACAGCGCAGTCATCTCTAGCAATTATGCAGCAAACAAGACTCCATGCCAAATCTATGGCAGAGTTAACCATCAAGCTCTCGACTGCTTCCACAGAATGGACTTTGCTTTCCAAGGGCGCCATCTACCATCAGACCTTGCTGCGATGGCATCTCAATCCAATGCTCTAGAAGATGAGAATCACTGGTTAGCAGATAATGGGGCTAACATCCATATCACACCTGACTTGGACAAACTGAACATACAGCAACCATACGAGGGCAATGAGACAATGGCAGTAGGTAATGGTAGTGGGCTTGGTATCTCTCATACTAGTTCCTCCTCCTTTCCCACCTCAAATTCTTTGCTTTACCTTAATGACATCTTACATTGCCCTAATACTGCTGCAAACCTTCTCTCTATAAATAAATTCTGTTGTGATAACAATTGTATGCTTGAACTAACAGCAACCTATTTTTTGATTAAGGACAACCTCACGGGAAGGATCCTCCTGCAGGGGGCCAGTAAGGATGGTCTCTACCCTATTTAGTTGCAGTACTTCACCAGAAACAAAGTGAGAGCTCTCACTTGCCACATTGGAGTCAAAGTACCTCCCTCAATATGGCACAATAGATTAGGTCACTCCAATAAACCTGTTCTGCAGCAAATTCTCAACAAGCATCAGCTTCCAGTATCTTCAATTCAGTCGAGTCAGTCCCTTTGTGTCTCTTGTCAGTTAGGCAAGAGCAAACAATTAGTTTTTTTTTAGTCTAGTTGAATTTCTCATGCTCCTTTAGAGCTTATTCATATTGATGTGTGGATTTCCCAATTCAGTCAATAAATGGAAGCTATGTTCTTTTTTATGGATGATTTCTCAAGATATACATGGTTGTTCACTCTTAAACACAAATCTGATGTGTTTGATGCTTTTGTCAAATTTAAATGTCTTGTTGAAAACTATTTCATTCTCAAAATCAAACAACTCCAAAAGAGTACACCTCAAACAAATTCCAAAGCTTCCTATCTACCAATGGAATCCTTCATAGGTTAACCAGTCCACACACCTCCCAATAGAATGGCATGGCAGAAAGAAAGCATAGACATGTCATAGAAACTGGCCTAAGTCTCTTAGCTCAATCACATCTTTCCCCAAAATATTGGGTAGAAGCTATGAGTACCTCAGTTTATCTCATAAACAGATTACCTACACCTACTCTCAATAACTTTAGTCCCTTTAACAAACTTTTCAAAAAACACCTGATAATACTTTCTTGAAAACCTTTGGTTGTGCCTGTTATCCTCTCTTAAAGCCTTACACCAAACACAAGTTAGAGTTTCGAAGCAAACAATGTGTCTTTCTAGGTTATAGCTTAAACCAAAAAGGGTATAAGTGTCTTGATCCCACTTCCAACCAAATCTATGTTTCCAGACATGTGGTATTTGATGAAGTGCTATTTCCTACTCAGGGTAGAGCAGCCACTACTAGTCTTGCAAGGGGTGATTCTCTCCAATCAGGTATGGTTCTTGATCCATCTCACTTTCTTTATATTCATGCTTCACCACCTAGACTAGAAAGTGTTGAAAATATTTCATCTCAGTTATCTTCCAATGACCAAACTGCTCATACTACTGTCATTCCATCCATAAGCTTACCCACCAATATACCATCTCCATTAGCACCTCCCAAAGACAACAGCACACCTCATAATTCATCCCCAAACCTTTGGTCACCTGTCCTACCTTCTGAATCTATTTCTCAGAATGATGAACCCCATTTACCTTCATCATCTCAGCCTAATCCTACTGTCCCCTCTGTTGATGCTTCTTTGCTTCAAATTATATCTCCCACATCTGAACTTTCATCTCCATGCATGGTTACCAGATCAATGACAGGAGTTTCTAAACCTAAACCCTTTCTAGATTACAAACTATGCCACTCTTAAATCCACCAAACACCTTCTCAAGGCCATGACTAGCTCTATTCTCCCTCCAATCCCAACTACCTTTGCTAAGTCTACTCCCCTTCCTCATTGGTTTGCTACTATGGAAAGTGAAATCCAAGCTCTTATTGATAATGGCACTTGGACTCTATGCCCTAGACCATCAAACCGCAACATCATCAAGAATAAATGGGTGTACAAGGTGAAACAACACGCAGATGGCTCAATAGAGAGGTACAAAGCTAGACTTGTAGCTAAAGGCTTTCAACAAAGAGATGGAATAAACTAAAAGGAGACCTTCAGTCCAGTCATTAAACCAACCACCATACGCATACTTCTCTCTCTAGCAGTGCATTACAACTGGCCACTCAAACAACTGGATATATCAAATGCATTCCTACATGGTCATTTATCTGAGGAAGTATATATGGAACAATCTACTGGTTTTGTGGAAAGCAAGCTCCCTGGTCATGTATACAAGCTCATAAAGGCTTTCTATGGTCTAAAACAAGCGCCTAGGGCTTGGTTTCATAGACTCTCATAGGCTCTCCTTCACCTAGGATTTATTGGCTCTTTAGTAGACACATCCCTCTTTATACTTCATCGAGATTCAGTCCATCTATTTATACTAATATATGTAGATGACATTATAATCACTGGTACTGACTCCATTGTCATTGCATCAGTTATTTCTAGTTTGCAGCAGGAATTCAAACTCAAGGATCTAGGCTGCTTGTCCTACTTCCTTGGCATCCATGTTTTCAGAGACAAGATTGGACTACATCTCAATCAAAGCAAATACATAGTTGATCTCCTTACATGGGTCAACATGATTGGAGGTAAGCCATATGTAGCTCCATGCACCTCAGGGCAGAAGCTCACAAAGATGGATGGTGATGCTCTATCAGTCCCTACTGCATATAGACACATTGTTGGAGTCTTACAATACTGCACTCTTACCAGGTCAGACGTTGCCCACTTTGTCAACCAACTCTGTCAATTCTTGCATTGCCCCACAACTGCCCATCTTCAAGCTGCCAAACGAGTACTAAGATATCTCAAAGGGACTCCAGACCATGGTTTACACTTTACTCCTAGACCATTTCAAATACATGCCTATTGTGACTCTAATTGGGTAGGTGATTCACTTGATAGAAGGTCCACCACAGGCTATTGTGTCTTCTTTGGGACTAACCTAATCTCTTGGCATGCTAAGAAACAACCAGTTGTATCTAGGTCCAGCACAGAAGCAAAGTACAGAGCAACGGCTATCACCACTGCTGAAATTTCTTGGTTAAGGATGCTTCTTAAGGAATTACATATTGTGCTTAATACACCCCCTCAGCTATGGTGTGACAATCTAGAGGCAATTGCTCTAGCTTCTAACCCTATCTACCATGCACGCACCAAGCACATAGAAGTTGATTACCATTTCATCAGAGAAATATCCTTCACAAAGACCTGACAGCCTCCTACATTTCTATAGCAGATCAATGTGTAGACATTTTTACAAAAGGTCTCACATCCACACGATTCTTGTTTCTTAGAGACAAACTAATGGCCAACTCTCCTCCCATCAGTTTAGGGGGGCTGTTAAGGAAGAACAGCAGCATATCACGCATTTGCAATCTTGTCTGGACGGGATTGCAGACGAGCCTCTCTGTGACTTCCAATGATCCTCTCGTCTGCAATCTCGTCTGGACGAGCCTCTCTGGTTGCTCTCGTCTACAATCCCGTCTGCATGAGATTGCAGACAAGCCTCTCATTTATGAGTTATCTAATTCTACAAAAGCTTCTACTTATGGTATTGTTATTAAATGCAAACAGATCAATTCTACCAAATCTCTTGTGGATAATTCTCTTTTGTAATTAGTATCCATTTTGTATTAACCCTTTTGTTTATTATCTTATCACATTAATATTAGCTTGTTAGCTTGATGTGATCAACTACAGTTGTAACTCTTCTCTATTTAAGCTCAATGAGAGAGTAGCAGAAATTATTCCACCCAAAAGCAAGTTTTTCCTTGCTTTCTTTCATCCTATTCACATAGAACACCATGAAAACATGCCAAGGGTATTGATATTCGAAGCCAAAATAGCAAAGTACCACAGAGAATTAGAGAACTTTCAAAGGCTCTTTGAATTCAAAAAAAAAAAAAAAAGAAAAAAAGAAAAAAAGTAGAGAATTTGACAGGGAAAAGTACTAGAGACAAGCAAATTATCGTTGAACTGAGAGAGCGGGACAAACTGGGTCTGGTTTCTCTTTCCCGTACACCCAGTGCGTTGCTTGTGAGCTTTGACGCAAGGAAGGCTACCAAAGCGCACAGAGCAACCGGACACTTGTACTTTGATGGGTTCACTTTGCACTCCTCGTACAAAGGTGGGTCTTTGGCGCTTGGGTTTGTCGAATCTGGGTCTTCTTGGCCCTCCATTTCAATACAAACACCAAAGAGGAGGAGAGGAGTCACGCCGATGCCTATGTGGGAAAACCCATGTGACAGTGGGAGGAAGAAAATGGGTTTAAGGAGAAAATGGGTATCACAGGAATAGGTTTTGACACGATGTTTTGATTTATTTTTTATTTTTTTTAACTGGGCGGACGTGGTGTCTGCCACGTCACTAATGTACTTACTGTTCAAGCACGCTGGAGTCCCAAAAATACTACACTCAAACATGAAAATAATAAGTTATTTTAAATCATGACATAAAATAATAAGCCATCTCTCAAATAATAGTCTCAATGTACAAAGTCCAAAAAACATTTGTAATGTACAGAGTCAACTTATGCAGTGCACTGTGCAACACTGTACAGGCAATCACTTCTTTATAATAACCAACTCCAGATCCAGTTAAACAAGCTCAACAAGAAGTTGATTCTCAGTTTTTGCAAATCCTGGACTAACCATAGTTCTCAAATTGCCAGCAAAGTTTCAAGCTGGCTAAGACAAACAAGAAACCATGGAAGCAAGACATATATCATTGACCTGACCATCTCCTCCACCAGGAGGAAGGAATTCCCTGTGAAGGAGGAGGTGTGAGGAGATCAAGCATGGTTTCCTTCTCTTTTGGGGTCAATGCAACACCTCTAACAAGGTCCAAAGCCATGATGTGAACATTGGTCTTCTGCCTATGCCTTTTGTAAGCCCATACTCCTGCAGCAGCACCTGCAACTAGAAGCTGTTCCAAAAAAGCCCAATATGTTAACTTCAGTACAATTTACAGTTTAAGAATTACTTTACTGCAGCGGTTTGAGTTCCTTATACTGACCGGAGATAGCCACAAGCCTGCAGTCTGCAGATCAAACTTTGGGGCATATAATACTGTCTCCCCAAAATCCTCCTCAAGCTTTTTAAAAATCTCTTTATCCGTCTTCCCGGCATGAATCTCATCACGAATTAACTGTACTGGAAGCATATTAGCATACAGGTTGCAAATTTTTCATTTTCAAAGCTATTCATTGAAAAACTATCAGAAGAGTACAAAGAAAATGCAGTAATTCATGTAACAAAACTAAGTCTTCTTTAAGGTACTTTGACTTTTCTGTACAAAAAACTAAACTGGAAACTATAAATTGTCTCATTTGTTTCAGCGTAAAATATTTTTCGCCATTTCTAAATGTTTGGTATGGACGGAAGATATTGGTAAATGGAAAGCGATTTGCAATCAACGGTAAAATGGACCACTGAAGCATAAAATATCATAAGCTTTTGAGAAGTGTAAGCCGGGTCTCCTTCCCCTCTCCCCAAACCAGCCACACAGACAACTTCCACACTTTCTTTGTGGTTCTTTTTTTCTGAGTGAAATTCCCTTGGCAGGGGTTTGTTGTTTTGAGTTCTTTGCCATGGAATCCAATGGTCTTTGCTCAGTTTCTGACGGTTTCCGGTGAGGCAGAGGATAATAATTTTCGGTACAAACCAAACAACTAAAAATATTTTTAACATTATTACAATGGAAAATCACTTATTTTCTCCCGAAAAATATCTTCTCTCAAAAAACATTTTACACCCTAGAATTAATACCTAGTTACAAACTAGAAACTTATTCTTTATAGGAATCCTCATCCATTGTCCTTCTAAGCTCTATTGGTCAAAGAAAACCATGGCCCCAAAAGCTCACCATTTGGTCATGAAAAAAAAAAATGAACATTCTCCGTGAAATAAAAGATATCCAGTTGTTGCCGCAAGGTTGAGATCACTGTGAAAAGGAACTGTTGTATATGGTAATATGGGATGGGAACCTTCATGCTAATAAAAGGCATATTCCAAGCCCTAGACATCTGAACTAGTGATCCATGAAGGTTAATCAAAATCAAAATGAGGCAAAAATTAAGAGCCAGAAAGAAAGAAAAAGTTGTGCCGGTTGCATAAAGCTTGTCTCTCCAAGAATTCAGCGTGTTCATATGCATTATATGGTATCAACTTAAAGAAATTGATAAGTGCTCCTATTTGCACCTTACTCCAAAACCAGAGCATCAAATGTCCCAACTTGAATTCAAAAAAATTCACAACTTTGATTACAACTAGAACTTCAAGACAATTATCTAAATATTAGCCAAAATAAAATCCTTTGTGACTTTATAACACCAAGTATTAGAAGCATAGTATCAGCCCAGATCACTGAAACAGGTTAGACAACTTCCATCAATCCAATAATCACCTAAATTAAGCACAGTACCTTCCTAAGAAGAATTGCGATGTCCGCTTGTGAATCTTCAATGGATTGACTCCCACATTCAGTGCACCGGACATTGTGACTGATGTTTCTTGCTCGGGCATCAACCACCTGCGTCTTCTTCACCTCATCCTCCTCAGTCTCCATTGTCAATACCTATCGCCTCAACTTCAAAGCAATTGCCAAAACACCCAAAAACGATCACAAGTATCAAAATCTAAAAGCTAAAAAATAAAAACTTCCACGAAAATGTAAGTTTCATCTTCGCTGAGGCATTTCATCAAACAGTTGCCACACCCGAAAACCAATCATGTTAGTTGCAACCCATTTTAAAATAGAGCAACCAAGCTTCAAAACCCAACTCTTAAATATAGATCAAATTCAAAAAACCTAGAATTTTTTCTGGTATTAGTGGTGACAAACAAAATTACATCTTCTCCGTAGTATAAGCCCCACCAATACGAATGATATAGGACAACTCCACAAGTACCGATAAGACAACTTTTACAATTTTTATTTTTATAAAGCCCAGGTAACTTCACGCTGTTTCCAATCAATCGTTCAAGAACAAGGGTAAAATCCTGTTTGGCTGCCAAGAAACTCGAGAGGGAAAAGAAAAATGAAAAATAAAACTTTGGATCTTTTGTTCCACGTTCTTTTGATTTTCGAAAATGGAACAAAGCACGTATTAAGTTTAATTGAGAAGAGACTTCTGTATTCTTGAGTCCCGTAAAAACATGAAAAATGGGAGATAAGATACTTTTCCATCACCAAAATCAAGCAGAGATAAAGAAAAAGAGAATCAAAAGAATGGCAGAACTGTGAAATAAGGAAGAGAGAAAGAAGTGAAGGACAAAACTTACAGTGAGATGCTCAGCCTCAGTCTGCCATGAAGTTTTTGAATCAACAAAAATATATATCAGTCAATATACTGAAGGGTTCGTTGGCTGGCTGGGTTTAGCTCATCCTCTAGCTCTTTTCTCTTTTATTTTTTTAATACATAATATTTTGACATAAAGAAAAATTGCAAAACACATAAAATAAAATAATAAAATAATAAAATAAAATAAAGGGTAATTATCTTTTGCTTCGATGAACTACAGCGTTTTGGCACTTTTCCTCCATGAACTACCGATTATGACACCTGACCCCATCAAACTACTATCTTATGATAAAAAGCTCACTTTCGTCAGTTAAAGGGGTTAAAATTGACGGTCAACAGTCATGTGTAAGTCATGTGCTATTTTAAATTTTTTTCTTCCACTTTTGCCCTCACTTCAAACTTAGAAAATGATGCATATACCCTCCTAGACCCTAATCCAACACGTGAAAACAATTTAAAATGAGGGCAAAAGTGGAAGAAATTTTTTTTTAAAAGGCACATGACTTGCACATGACTGTTGACCGTCAATTTTAACCTATTTGACTTACGGAATGAGGTTTTTTGTCATAAAATGGTAGTTTGATGGGGTCAGGTGTCATAATTGGTAGTTCATGAGGGGAAAGTGCCAATGCGTTGTAATTCATGAAGACAAAAAGTAATTACCCCTAAAAAAAAGTATAGAGAACCAGAGTAACTCTATATGTAAAGACAATTATCTCCGGAAAAATGCTATTTTTCTTTTTCATGTCTATCTCTTGTCCAACTTTATTTATAAGGAAAACTTCACTTAACTATCACTTATTTTGTAAAGAATTGAAGCTTTTAATTTTTCAATGTCTTCCTTATTTTAGAATGTTTCGTTAAATTTCAACAAAATTCATAAAATATCCCCTCCTTTTTCTAAGAAAAAATATTTAAATTTTTTAAAAAAGATTGAGGCATGGGCAAATACTGCTAAATTCAGACCAACGCCTTAATCTTTACAATTTTTTTTTTTTTCTAAAACAAAAGGGGGTATTTTGGAAAAATTTAACAGATGGGTGAGATTGCAAACAATCAAAAGATAGATACACTAAATTGTGAGAAATTGAACTTTATGGAATACATTGCAAAAGTGGTGACAATTCAAGAGGGTCAACTGAAGTTTCCCCCTATTTATATTTTTTTCAAATATATTAGAGGAAACTTGACTTACACCCTTAAATTATCACCCATTTTGCAATATCCTTCCCTAAAGTTCAAAACCTCTTAATTTAGTGTATCAAACTTTTAATTTTTTTCAATGTCTCTCTTTGTTAAAATTTTCCGTTAAATCTCAACAAAATTCTCAAAATACCCCCATTTTTTTTAGAAAAAAATATTTCAAATTTTTGCAAAGATCGAGGCATGGGTATTTTCTTTTTTCAAATACCGTTAATTTTGGACCAATGCCTTAATCTTTGAAATTTTTTCTTCTTTTTTATTTTCCTAAAACAAATGAGAGTATTTTGGAAATTTTAAACACCCATCAGTTAGGATGTAACGGAAAATTCTAATGAAGGGGTGACATTGAAAACAATTGAAAGATTGATACTCTAAATTGAGAGAAATTGAACTTGTAAAAATAATGACAATCCAGAGAGATTAAGGGAAGTTTCTTCAATATGCTACTAAATTTGGAGTAATACTACACTTACTCCCACTTTTTTACATCAATTTTTTCACATCTATAGGTGGATTTAAAAACTACCATTTGATTAAAATCAAGTAAAGATCTCTCTCATATTCAATGGTAATTTTAAAAGTCATCTGAAAAAATGGATGAAAAGAAGTGAAATTAAATGTAGTATTACTCTTAAGTCTGTAAGCCCACATGTAAGCCCTATATATCTATTGGTGAATTTATATAAGAGTTGGACAAGAGATAGACACAAGTCGGACGAATAGCAGGTCTCATTCTCCCCTTCCCATTCGTTTTCACTAATGTGACGCGGTCATGTTAGCCACGCTATGTAATCCCCAATTAAAAAACAAACAAAAAAATTCAAAACCAAAGTGCTTTTAATTACCCACCCAAAGAGTTTCCTCCAAATCACAATTCCTCCATCTCCATCTCCTCCCTCTCCCCACAATCAATTGTTGCCCACCAACTACCACATGCACCACTGACCAATAGCTACCACTGCCGCCCACAACATCGACGACTCTCCAAGCTAAATCTCACCCACACCTGTAAGATTTTCTGCGATGAGGTCCCCACCGTCACCCACCAGCTACCGACAAGTGTCGCTGCCCACTAGCTTCCATTGTCGCTCCTCCAAGTTAAATCTCACCCACACTTGCGAGATCTTCTGGGACAAGATCCCCAAGGCTGCTAAGTTCAATGACCCACATTAACAAATATTTTTATATTTTGTTTGTATATTTGGAAGAAAATTATTTCCTTCATAATTTCTTGGAAAGTTTTTCTTCGACCTATTTTTTATATGTATGCTAGACTTAGGAGATGACTTTGTTGAAAACATAAATTTAGGCGAAACATCGACTATGTTGTGATGTCCTGATTGCTGGCATTATTATGGTCTTTATATGTTTGCCACCACAATTGTAGTAGCATTTTATTACCCCTTTAGAGTAATGATATAAGGAGGACTAGAGTCCAACTAGAATAATCCTAAATGTAATATGAAATTTAAAATTACTATTGAATTTGAGATGATTATTATTGATCAATGGTGATTTAAATGCCACATCACATTTTGGATAATTAGTTTTTTTTTTTTTTGAAAAATCATCTTGAATTCTCATTAAAGCAAATCAAAGGAGACAGATCCAATGCGGTTTGCCTCAAGAATTCTGCGAATACAATCAGGGGGAACAGATCCCCATTCACTTACGTGGGATATAACCCAGCTCCCAGCCCTGCAGTCCCACTAAACAAAGCTTGATGTCGGCCACTAAGTGACCTCTACTACTGTCATCTACTTCCGTGGAATTCACCGCACCCACCAGCACCTTGGCATCACTTTCCATTTTCAGGTTGTGGAACCCCCAAGCTTTGCACAGTTTAATGGCCATTAACGCAGCCAAAGCCTCTGCTGAGGTGGGATCCAAAAGACCCGGGTGGGACAAGCTTTTTGCTGCCACCAAGTTCCCTTGAGAGTCGCGAATGAGTGCCCCCAGTCCCAGTCTTCCGTGCCTCCTGTCAATTCCTTCATCCCAATTCACTTTATACCATCCAGAGGGGGGAGGCTGCCATTTGAGCATACCACTACAAGCAAGAGTGGAGCTCTCCTGAGACGTCATGAGTAGATTGTTGAAGTCTTCAAAGAGCTGAAGTGCTTGCTTTAGAACATAGCTTGGGTGGATAAAAGACCCGCCATGCACAAACTCATTCTGCCTATGCCATATTCTACGAGCTACTCCCACAAATTGCTGGAATTCCACTCCACTACATTTCCGAAGCATGCCATCAACGACCTGGAGAAAATTTGGCCCAACATAAACACTCTTATGAAATTTTGCATTCCCTACACTCCAAACATCCCTCGCCAATGGACAGTTCCACAGAATATGGAATGTAGTCTCACGCTCTATTCCGCATATGGGGCACATCGGTGAGGAAATGATCTTACGTCGACATAGATTGTCCCGGGTTGGGAGAATCTCATGACATGCCTGCCACAAGAAATTCTTCGCAGCGCTTGGGACGTTAATCTTCCACAGAGAATGCCATAATTCTCTTGTTCTTCCCCGAGAGGACCCTTCCGCCCTAGAATTCATATCACGCTCTTTTTGGAGATGATACGCGCTCCTCACCGAAAACACCCCTGTAGCCGTTCCACGCCAGATCAGTTTATCCTCTTGATTTGTGTGGCTTATAGGAATTGAAAGGATTGTGTCAATTTCTTCTCGTGAAAAGAGCTGCTCCAGGAGAGATTGTTTCCACCATCGCATCTCCCCATTTATTAGACTGCTAACTGTAGCTGAATGATCAAGCACCCTTGGGGTTGATTGCACCTTGAAAGTGGATGGAGTGGGGATCCATCTATCTTCCCAAATACGCACTAATTGCCCATTCCCAATCCTCCAAATCAGCCCTTCCTGGGCTAAATCACATAAACTTTGGATACTCCGCCATGCAAAAGACGGATTGCGCCTAAGGGGAGCATCTAGAATCGAACACCCAGGATGATATTTAGCTGCTATAATTTGTGAGAGTAAACTATCAGGCATCTTCCACATTCTCCAGATTTGCTTGGCCAAAAGAGCCTTGTTAAAGCAATGCAAGTCTCGAAAACCCAGCCCTCCAGAAGCCTTTGATAACCCCATTTTGTTCCAGCTCATCCATTGGATCCGTTTCTCCTTCGCTTTATGTCCCCAAAAAAACCTCATCATCAATGAATTGATCTCCGAGCAAAAAGATTTTGGGAGCTTAAAAATGCCCATACAATATGTTGGGAGAGCTTGGATCACCACCTTCAACAAAATCTCCTTTCCCGCTTGAGAGAGGAATTTAAGCTTCCAGTTTTGAAGCAGTTTCCATACTCTCTCTCTAAGGCTCTTGAAAGTTGTCATTCGAGAACGACCTACTAAGGCTGGTAAACCCAAGTATGTATCATAGCGCTGTGTAGTGGGTATTCCTGCAACACCCTGAATCAGCTCCTGAACCACAACAGAGGTATTGCGGCTAAAAAAAATCCCAATTTTGTTTGTGTTCATTTTTGTTCCGATGCCAACTCATATTGATGCAGAATGAGATATAGTTGATTCCATTGGGGAGAGAGGCCCTGCAAAAAAGAAGGCTGTCATCCGCAAAGAAAAGATGACTGATCTCCAGGCCCCGTTTTGATGTTGGAACTCCCGTTAAAAGCCCCTCCCTACGGGCCTGGAATAACATAGAGCTCAGAGCCTCTGCACATATGATAAAAAGGTAAGGTGAAATGGGATCTCCTTGGCGAAGACCCCTAGAAGGGTAATCAACCCGTAAGGCGATCCATTTACAATTATTGAATACCTAACCGATTTGACACACATCATAATTAGAGAAATCCACCGTTCATTGAACCCCATCCTCCTCATAACAGCCTCCAAGAACCTCCATTCTACCCGATCATAAGCCTTACTCATATCAAGTTTTACAGCCATGAAACCTTTCTTACCACACATCCTAGAATGCATCGTATGTAGGGTTTCATAAGCCACTAAAACATTATCCATAATAAGGTGTCCCGGAATAAAGGCACTTTGTGATTGATCTATAATATGCGCCAAAATCTTTTTGAGTCTGTTTGCGAGAACTTTGGATATAATCTTATACAAAACATTGCATAAGCTTATAGGCCTAAATTCCAAAACACTCATAGGATTTTTTCTTTTTGGGATAAGAGCTATATGAGTCATATTTAGACCAAGGGGCATCTCTCCATAATCAAGTATATTAAGAATAGCCTTACATACCTCATCTCCCATGGTACTCCAATTTTTTTGGAAGAAACAAGCATTCAGCCGGTCCGGGCCCAGGGCTTTGAGAGGAGACATTTGGAAGAGAGCGGTTGTAATCTCATCTGCTAGACAAGGAAGAGCTGTGGTGGAAACAAAGAGCGCAGGAGGATTGGCTCAAATATGGTGATCGTAACACTAAGTATTATCATGCTTGTGCCAATTCAAAACGCAGGAGATATTATGTGGGGTCCATTATTGATGAATGTGGGCTGAATTGGAGTACGCCGGATGAGGTGGGAAGGGCCTTTGTGCACTACTTTACAAAGCTATTCTCTTAGGGGCGTATTGGGGATGTTAACCCGTGTATCCAGTACCTAGGTGACCGTGTAACAGTGGCGATGAACATGGATCTTTCAATTTTGGATGATTAAAGGAAGACTCTAGTCCTCCTTATATCATTACTCACCCCTTTATGATCTTTGTTGGTTAGAAAATAAATAGAAGAGGAATGGGGTGGGGTGGGATGTACAGAAGGTTCCAAAGGGCTTACATCAGACAAGAAATGGAATGAACTCAAACAATTAGAGGAGAATAGAGGTCCTTCAACACCTCGCATACATAATTTCATCTCCTTTCTTCATTTTTGTTGTCAAGATATTTGGTTTCTTTTTGCAGTCGCAGCTCGTAATATGCCTAGGCCACTATGGGTATGAATAATCTGGCATTTTTCTTAGTTTCTTTTAGATGACCTAGAGTTCTTTATATTGTGTTGAGGCCAGAAATGGTCCTATATATCTTGGCCATGATATGGCATTGTGATTGCATATCATAATCAAATGGGTTCATTCTGGAAGAAAGTTCTCCGGCCAATAGTAGTTGTTGAACTTGGTTGAGACCTTGCTTTGAATTTAGATGAGGAATGGGGCGCCTTCATGAACTAATTGCAAAAATGAACCAATAGAAGAGGAATGGGTTCCTTCTGGAAGAATGTTCTCCGGCCAAGTCTATGTTGAAAATAAAGTCTCAAATAGATAGTCTCTATAAACCCTTAACAATTTTGAATTTGTTGAAAAGTTCATTGTCTTGTAATGCATTTCTTTTGGGTGTTTGTGAAAGAACTAAGGACCAAGCTCTACCCCCAACACAAGTACATAAGTAATGAAATTATGATAAATAAGTTGTGCTAATCAATAATAAAACATTATAACCATAACACAAATATTTTGGTTACAAAAGAGAAAACCCTTTGAACGAGGTAAAAACCACTTCGGGGCAACTAAACCCGAAAAATCACTATGAGGGGAAGAAGGCCATAATACAGACAAAAATAACTTCTATAAGATCTTAGCACAAACCAAGACCTTTGTACCCTCTAATAAGAGCATGACAAATCAGCGTGGAGCACCATAACAAAAAAAAGCAAAAACACCTTTTTTATTTTATTTTTTTATTTTATTGTTTTTTATTTTTTATTTTTTACCAAGACCTCATATGCGTTAAAACAAAACATCTTCTAGAATAAACTTTTCCTATTCATCCTACCAAGACCCACCGCCAGCCACCAGACCCGCCGCGCCAGAGAAGACGCCAGCCAGTCCAAATCACGTCGGCAGATCTGTCACCAGGTAAGTTCTCTCTCTCTCTCTCTCTCTCTCTCTCTCTGTGGCATCAGAGGACAAAATTTCTCTGTCACCATTTCTGTTCCTCAGACAACCCAAAGTCTAATTCATCAACAATTTAATTAAGGTATTCTCATCTTATCACATATTTCATTTCTTATGATTGTGCTCTCGAATACCTTGAAGCCCAAATCTTTTTTTTTTTTTTCTTATTTTTAAATTGCATATTTTCGGGTCCTTTTTTAGGTAACACTCTATATAACAAAAAAATTAGGTGTCTTTGCTTATTTTTGTTATGGTGTTCCACACTGATTTGTCATGCTCTTATTGGAGGGCACAAAGGTCTAAGTTTGTACTAAGACCTTAAAAAAGTTATCCTCAATACAAACATAGACACTTTCAAATATTTGTATGCTATGACTCCATATGAACAACAAGCTCCCTGCTTGCCTACGCTCTAGCTCCCCCGCTAGCCAATCTTCTTCGAGTGCCTTTTCTTACTAACCATTGGTAAATTTCTTTTCGATTAAGGATGTGTATGGTATAGTTTTAAGAAAAACAAATCCCAAGTGAGAGAGCTTCAATCCTTTTAAGAAACCTTACTTTCGTCAACAATATTGGTGAAGGAAGGGAAACATCTAGACAGGTTCTAGGTTGGTGGATGACAAAATCTTCCTCACCAAGGAGAATGGATGTTCTTCACTTTTGAGAGTGAAAGGAATAAGGGAGAAAAAAATGAGAGAAATGTTTGATTTTTATCAACTAGAAAATCCTGCAATGTCATGGTAATAGATTGACGTCATGACAGTAACTAGAGTTTCATCGCTAACTTTCTGACACTTGGCAAGTAACGTCATGAAGGGTTTTGACGATGTCTACCGGAGGCTTTTCTGAGCTTCAACGTCATGATGTTATTATAATGTTATCAAACATAAGCTTTCCAAGGTTAATCGTCATGAAGACATTTTGACATTATCAAACATAAGCTTTTAGAGCTAAATCGTAGGAAGACCTTTGAACATACTTCTAACGAAAATACACAAAATCGCTTTTAACACCTTCAAACAAGGGACTTCAGAACGTTCTTTAGACGTCAAGAGCATAAGCCTTAATAAGACCATATTTGTTTCACACCAATTCCTTTTGGACATGAATGATGCCAATTTTTAAGATCTAACAATCTTTCCTTTTAACCATTTGGTAATAAAACAAACAACAAAAATTATAGGAAAAAATAACATTTACAATCACATATAGGAAAAAATAACATTTACAATCACACCCCAGCCTAACAAACCACTACTAGAATAAAGAAGATCAAATGTGCAATGTACATGTTCTCTAAAAACAAAAACAAACACATTACAAGCATTAAGATTTGAAAATATAATCAACATAAATATTGTGTGACAAAGATATCATAATCCATACATGAGTTCACACAAAATATCATAATCAATTCATGAGTTTGTAACACAAAGAGAAACACCAAAATTTCCAACCATTCGCATTGACCACAAAAGGTAACTAGGGAGTCATTATATACAAAACTGAGTAAACACAAACATCCATGGAGCTAAAACAATGGCTCAAACTAAGAGTAAAAAAACATAACCCAAATAACACAAGAAGAGAAAGACAACAAGCATTAGAAAAACAACTACTCCCCTTGAAATGGACCAAATCCCTAATAGAGTTCCCAATTAGATCATTACAACTTCTCCCCCCTTTTTGTTATAATGGACAAAGGGAAAGAAACTCAAGCTAACTACTATACGTCATTGGGAGAGTCATGACGAGGATCGTGGGTTGTCAAAGGAGGGTCGTGAGACTCTAAAAGAGGGCCCTAATCATCTTGGACAAATCTTGGAAAAGCATAGGAGAAACCTCACAAGTGTGGGAAGGGTAGTGACCCAAATAATTAGCTAAGCTTAAGTAGCTTAGGGGGATAATTTGGGCTTTGGGTCACTAAGGACACTAGAAGGGTAATTTGGACTTTTGGACCGAACGTACGCTAAGGTTAGTAGACATACACTTCTATTTGTAGTACGGACGTACGAGGGGGACCATTGTACGTATGCTCTGCAAATAGTACACGAATGTACGCGGGACCACATGGACGTACGCTACTTTTTGGAATACCCTTTGGATAATACTTGGACGTACGAGGCAGCCTTTGGACCGCTGTAGAAATAGTACTGGACGTACGCTAGGGACAAGTGTATTTTGATTCAAGTTTGGGGGTGTGCTTTGAGCCATGCTTTTCAAGACTATGTCATCCATCTCCCGGGTACATTCTTTCCTTAATTTAGACACATTGGGGACAATGTGTCATTTAGGTTTGGGGGTATGGGCACACATGTTTTAATCCTTTAGTTTCAGTTAATCCTTTAGTTTTAGTTAATTAGGCCATTTTAGTTATTTTATGTGTTTTCTTTGATTTTGTAGGTCATTGGAAGAAAAAGAAGCAATCTCAGAATTTTTGGACTTAAAAAGAGCAATTTCGAATTTTCGAAGGCTCTAGTAGAACGATCGATCGCAGGGGAGCTGCGATCGAGCGCACTACAGGCGAGGATGGCACATTACAAGGCAATCACGATCGAGCGCAAGCATCAGGAGACAGGTTGCGATCGAGCGCACCCGTGCGTGATGGCCAAGACAGCCGCCAGCCTTAATAAGGAACGAGCAATTTCTAGGGTTTTGTAGCATAGTGCGAACTAGGGCTCAAACCCTACTATTTTTAGGGGTTCTAGAGTATTCCTAAAGGCCTATAAATAGACCCTTAAGCCTTTAGAATAGACACACTTTCCAAGGAGAAGAATTGGAGCTCTTCAAGTTCAAGTTTCGGGTTTATTCTTTTCCTTTCTTTTCTTTTCTTTTATGAAGATGTTTAACATCAACTCTATGTGTAACTAATTTATTTAGTAGGGCTAGATTGAAGCCCTAGTTATGTTTAGTTAATATTCAATATTGGCGCCTTTGTGATGATCTTGTTGTGATATCTAAATTGATTAATGCATGTTTTCATGAATTCCCCATATGTGTGTACTTGATCAACATATGCATCTGGTATGGACTAATTAGTTAAATCAATTTGGATGACCGAGTCCTGGGTTTAACATAAGTAACAAAAGATATCTACACCGGATTCTTAGGTTAATTAACATGGGGAACCGGGAGTAGAAACCCAAGCCCTAGGCCTCATGTGTTTGTCGATTTTCACGGTTTTATGCTTTCTTAAAGAACAACTTAGTAGACACCCATACTAAATCCTTTAAGAAAGAAAAGAATTAGAGTAGACACCCATACTTAATTTGTTGCTTAGGGAAATCAATAGCTTAAGGAGTAGACACCAATGCCCTTAGGTTGACAAATATTAGATATTCATAACATTATCAAAACATTGGCATATTGATGAATTAGCTAAATATAATTAGTGGTGGATATCAAAGCCCTACCTTTTTATCATTATCAACTCAAAACCAATCTTTGTTTATTTTACTTTTGGAATTGATTTTAAGCAAAATTTAGCAATTCTAGTGGGAATGACCCCGTATTTGCACACTATGCTATTGTGTTGACCTCGTACACTTGCGGGTAAAACATCCAATTATTTGCCTATTAATTTAGATAGGTAATTGTGAACAACAAGTTTTTGGCGCCGTTGCCAGGGATTGCAGCGAATTTTGTTTAAAATTATTTTCCTTTAGTTGTGTTATTTTAATTTTCAAATTTTCAATATATATATATATATATTCTGTTGATTCTTAACTTTTTCTGTTTTCTATTTCAGGTTTGTGGACTAGCATTCTGTTATTGCGATCAAACGTCAGTAGAGTGCGATCAAGCGCTGACATTCGATCGCAGTTCCAGGGAGCATCCGGACCAGCAGCACTGGAGCTGCTTTGACTGAAGAAGCAATTCAATTGATGCAAGGCCGTTGATCTCAAGATTCAACTGTCATTCCACTCAATCCTAAAATTGAGCGGACAATTCGACAAAGACCTAGAGACAAAGAAGAAAAGGAAGAAATTGAGAACACAATGGAAGATTTGCAAGAGAATCCACCAATAGTGCCAATACCACTGGAGGCAAACCCACCACCGGGGTGGAGACCGATGAAGCAGGTATTCATTCCAACAAACCTCCATCAACCTTCTCATGCATAGCATATCAACCGGAGGTGGAAGGCAGCTATTATATTTCTCCTCAAATCCTCAATGCATTGACTCACTTCAAGGGCACAACTACTGAAGATCGCAACTTGTATCTTAAAGAGTTCTTTGATCTATGCAAGTTGCAGCACGTCCAAGGCCTAACTCCCGAAAGACTCAAGTTAGTTCTCTTTCCTTTCTCTTTGAAAGATAATGCTAAACTGTGGTATAATTCTTTGCCTGCAGATTCTATCCATACTTGGGAAGAATTAGCCACCAAGTTTCTGAATAAGTTTTTCCTAGCTCAAAAGACAAGACAACTGAAAAGGGAACTTCAAATGTTCCAACAAAGAGATGGAGATCTTTTCTTTGAGGCATGAGATCACTTCAATTCATTGCTTCTAAAGTGCCCACATCACAACATTCCTCAAGATGATCAGGTACAAATTTTCTATGAAGGTTTAGATGATACTAACAAAGGAATGGTTGATTCAGCTTGTGGAGGAGCACTTATAGAAAAGAGCAGTGAGGAAGCAATGGAGCTTTTTGAAACACTAAGTGAGCATTCCCAACAATTCTGCTCTAGAGGAAGGCGAGGATTAAAGAGCAAAGGCATGTATGAAGTGAACTTCAATGGGGGATCTCCCAATCAGATGGCTGCTGTGGAAAAGAAGTTAGACATGATTGTCAAGGCCATGACTGCTCAGAAAATCTCACCTCTGCAACAAGACACACCAATCCAGGTATGTGCTATTTGTTCCCATTCAGATCACACCACTGAGACGTGTCCTTTGTCTCCATTTGCAGAGCAAGAAGAGGTGAATTATGTAGGACAAAACAACTATCCCTACAAGAACAATTCATACTCCAACACCTACAATCCAGGATGGCGCAACCACTCCAATTTCTCTTGGAGTAATAATCATGGACAGCAGAAGGGACCCCAACAAGCAAGCCAACCAACTCAAGAGTCAAAGTTGAACCAATTGGAGAATATGATACACAACCCGGCAATTTCACAACAGCAATTTACGGCTGATCAAAGACAAATTCAATACAAAGACTGATCTAACCATCCAAAGACTAGAAGTGCAAATGGGGCAGATGGCAAAGGAGCTGAGTGAAAGGAAGCTGGGAGAATTTCCAGCCCAAACAATACCTAATCCAGGGAGTCGCCAACAGCTGAAAGCGGTCACAATTCTTAGCTGAAATGCACACTATGCTACTGTGTTGACCTCGTATACTTACGGGTAAAACATCCAATTATTTGCCTATTAATTTAGGTAGGTAATTGTGAACAACAGTCAAAAGGCTACACAGTAGGGGGAAGCTCCCCCTACCCATTGCATGTATATGGCTAATAAAGATAGGATAGAATTCCAGGTCTCAGGTACTGAACTTTTGATGTTGTCTACATGTGTTGCTGTTATTTTTCATTGAGAAAATCTGCTTTTTAATTATGTGCATTGCATTTTTCATTCAAATATCAGTCATTTAATTGTTTTTTGCATAATAGAAACTTATGCGTAGATTTTATATATATCTCATTAACAAATTTTTAGTATAAATTATGTACCAGGCTAGATTTCTGTTGTGGTATGCTATTTATTACCTTATAATTGCTCTTTCCCTAGTTCATGCTACATTTTATCTTAAAGGAGCAAGTTGGATGAGTTTTTTCTTTTTCTTTTCCCCCCCCGGATGAGCCAATTTTGTTCTAACCAAACAGAACAGAGTACAAGCTGTGTAAAATAACTGCTACGCATATCAAAATTAAACTAAAAATAAGTACAAAGTACTAAAAGATCAAACAGAACAGAGTACAAGCTGTGTAAAATAGCTGCTATGCATATCAAAATTAAACAAAAAATAAGTACAAAGAACTAAAAGATTTAGATAGATTTTAAAAGATTTTTCTGCTGATGTATCTGCAGGAAGTAAAACAGGCATTAGAGTTGATCGGTGGGTGGCAAATGATTGATGTCTGCGTTGCGCTGGAGCTTCTGTCTCCTGTTTTTGAAAGTGAAGAGGTAGGGCTGTGAAAGATAAGGCCTTTGTTTAATAATTTTCTCAGCGACTCTCAAAGAAATCATACATCTCTGTGTGCGTCAATGGCTTCATGCACATACATGTAGCGATTTCCTTTGGCTTCTTCAACTGATATTTTAAAGGGGTTAGTTTTGATTGATGTTACCTCGTCACCCATTTTACCGATGGTCTCATAGAAATCTTACCTTTAAAGAAAAGAAGAATTAGATGTAATATTCCATTATTGACATTTGTAGGTAATATTTAACTCATTTTATTTTAAAAAACCATCTAATTACATAGCACGCCCCCTCTTCTGATAGTCTCTCTACACATCCAAATTCCCAGCCAAATCCACGAAGCTGAGGCGAAGACAGTTGCATTGAGGAATTTGAAGATTTATCCTAGTCAGCCCCAATCACCCAACCAAGTTTCTAAAAGAGAGCTCTATCAATATCCCATGTTACTTTGGCTGACAATGAGGCTCCCGGGATGTGAACAAAATCAAAATATATTGGGGATTGATATGATTTTCTTATTTTTCAAATCATATGCATCATGCAACATGTAATAAATATGCTCTCCGCAGTGAAGGGGCGAAGGTCTATTAAAAATGATTACATGCCTTTTAACATATATTATTTTAATACACACAATTCAGGTCTATCAGGTATACTACATTTCCTCAATAATTTCAGTAGGAAATAACATCAATGTGCTCACAAAAAAAATTAATTGAATAATTATAACTACATGATATATCTTCCTGAGTGAGCACCCGATGAAAGTGTCATTTCCAATGTTCGAACCACAACTTCGACAGAACGGATGTAAATGGTGTAAGAATATAAATATCCATTTATCTGTCTGCAGATCAAAACGATTTTAGTGGACAAAGTTAGCATCAATCAGAATTAAGGGGATACCATGTTTCAGCAAATTTTGTTTTCTCAACCAAATATGTAATCATTTCAGAATTGGTAGTGATGATGTAACTGAGCAAAAGGTACGTACCTCTACTCGGATGGAAGAAGTGCAATTTCAATTTCTTGGAGTGATTTTCCTTTTGTTTCCAAAATACTGCTCTTCACAAAAAACACAGCCACCAAACAAAAGGCAGCAAAGATCGAATACAGTATTTCTGCCCCTAGTTGGTCCAGCAAGGGCAAAAACAATAGACCAACAAAGAAATTTATCACCTGTTGGGGGACACTAAAGTCAATTAACAAGATGGCACCTGAAGTTCATGGGCCCAAGATGTGAAAATGATTGAGATGAAAGCAAAACCAAAAACTCCTAGGTACATGCAAACCTTTTACCTTTTGGAACATCAAAGTATTTTTTATCCTTAAACGGACATCATAGTACTAAGAGCGTTTCCAAAAACAAGAACAAAATATATATATATATATATATATATATATATATATATATAACCAGATTATCTCAAATCAATAGTCAGCAAAGTGAGATTACCTGCTTCATGCACATTGCGGGTGCATACACTACAACGAACCATGGAAAATCTCAGTGTTCAAACATCATATTCCCATTCTCAGGTGGTCAGTTTTAAAGTCATTGTTTTTTTTTTTGTTTTTTTTTTTTTGCCATCCTCAGACTTTATTCAACACCTACAACAATAAACAATAAACTAGCCTATTGGCCATAGGGATATTCCACTAGAAAGTCCTTGTGTTAATACTTTGAAAAATGCTCAACAATAGAAATGATGAGTACGACGAGCTCGAGTTTAAATTTCATTTCAATCAAAACAGATAGAAGTTATCTGCCTACAAAACCATGACAGGAAGAACCACAGAAAACAATTACCCAGTGCACAGCCATGCAAACTGCCATTGCTTTAGCCCTAATCCGGCCAGGAAGTATTTCTGAAAGGAGGAGGCCAGGTACTGGACCAGCGCCAAGAGCAAACATGAAGACAAATCTGTGCATATTCAATCTTGTTTAGCATACTTTGCAGAGCATACCATGATATTGACAAATCAATGTCTTCTAAATTTATATGTTTAATCTATATAAAATGTGCATAATCAAAAAATGGCGGAGTACTTTTTACATATATATGCACCAATTCCAGAAACTTATGTTTGGGACCTTCTTAGATTTACTGTTCAGGTAACGTTCGAGAAGTTTGGTCTCTCAAGCATGTGAGTACATGCCTCACATCATGCTTCAATCTCTACTGGGTAGTACGAGATTGGATCTATCATAAAACATTATCCTATTGGAATGCATTCACTTTAATGCTTCAATCATCACAAAATAACTAAAAGTTGCACTTTAGAGATCCAAAATATATTCATCAAGAAGAATCCTTAGCAGATTTAGTTGTTTTCATTTTCAGTTTTCCCTTTCCTGTTGCCTTTTTTTATTGTTCATCCAAGTTGGAAGCAATTGATAACTCACAGTAGCATGCCACCAATAGATAGATACAATGCCGCAGAACCTGATGTGAAAGAACTTGCTCCAATTACTTGAAGTCCCATTGACACTACCTAAACCAACAAAATTTGTAAAACACGGGTCAGATAACATGAAAGTTCATGGACTACTTAATGCAAAACAGAGGGATGAAGCTGATAAACAGCAAACATACATTAGGTAAGACAGCATACAGTTGAAGAAGACATAAATTGACAATCTAATAGAAGTCAACTAGGGAGACCTTGTTCAAAAGTGGCCCTCTTTCATCTCAAATTTGTCACTCTTACAAATAAACAGCAGGCAGCATCAAATAATATATTAAAAAATTCTACAATATCAGAAATTTGGAGTTAGTGATAACTATGCACTCCAAAAAATTCAAAAAACAGTAGAGCAATATTGAGGTTGTCACCCAGATATCACGAGTCAAAACAAAACTATATTTCGGGCCTAAACTAGTATCTTGGTCATCATAAAAACATCACCACCTGTCCTGACAAGACTCTACAATTCAATAAAATAAGGTTACCCTAAAGGGTAGCTCAATTGGTTGGGAACAACACCTTATGAAGCAGACGTCACCAGTTCGAATCTTCCCGTGTTAATTATACAACTCACATCAGTAATGGCAAGCATCTCAATAAAGACACTGAAGAGCCATTCATATTTGAAGATAATAATGATTAGATAGTTGAAGAGATCTCACAATAAATTGAATACAAAACGTTAGAAGACGTATCGTTAGATAGAATGTGAATAGTTATAACCACTTATAATTGTAGTAGAAGTTGTATGGTTATAGAATAGCTACAAATATCAATACAATGATCCCACTTTATTCATGGGGAGAAATATGTAATTCTCAAAACTTACATGGTATTAGAGCCTTCTGAAGGCACGACTGTTGTTTTTCTTTGATCCCCTATTATGTTTTCTTCTCAATGGCTAACCCACCATCTTCTAAAACTCCCTCCTCTTCGTCAACCACTGTCAAGTTCAGACAGTCAAATTCTTCCTCTACAATTTGATTGGAAATTTGAACGGATAAAAAAACATAGAGCACAACACCCCATCTTTTGTCACCTTTAGTGCAATTTCTTCATTTTCCTCTAGTACAAGCATGGAAGAGTAACCCATCTCTCTCTCTTTCATAAATTGGAAAAAAAAAATACACAATTTTCATCTTTCTTTTGATTTCCTCTTTGGTGATTTTCTCCACGATGAAGAGTATAGCATCTTGTTACCATGAACATGCCATTAAGGTATTTGATACGTATTGTTCAGGCCCTTCAAATCAGCCTAACATTTCTTCAAAGCCCCTTCGAGTTTCTCACGTTTACATCAAACCTTCCCAAACAAATACCGCAATCTCCGAATCTCTCTCACAATTTGTTGTTGAATCTACTTTGAATCCTCTTCACCTGAGTAAGCATTTTTCTACTATGTTTCCATTTTTCTTCTTTTTAGGTCATTTTTATTTCAAATCCATTTGACCCAGTCTCCCTCTAAACCTCTATTGCAAGCATATAAAACTTAAACTCCCAAGTGTGTGTTTGTTTCTTTTTGCTCTTTGTTTGTGAAATTTGATTGCTTCAAATATGGGGCAGCTTATAGAAAAAGTCGGTTTAGAGCATTATCATGCTCGGAAATCAATCTCTTCTCTCCTTTAGTTGCTTGAACTTCTCCCCCTCTGGGTAGCATCAAGATCAATTATGTTGTAGCTATCATATCATTATTCTCTATGGCTGCCATTGTATGTTAGGGTTCTTTGAGGTACCCACTATGTGGCGTCTAAACCTTGTTCCACTTGCCTTCCCAATATGGGTGAAGCCTATGCCATTCATCTCACTGTTGAATCAGGCTCTATTCTCAAGCTGGAAAACATAATTTTTGTGGGCGACTCCACCACCATCAACATTTCATGAACTCAACTTCTCCATTCCATCTGCTGGAATGTTGTTCCACCTTCTTGGAACAATGAATGATAAGGTCTGCACCCTTCAGCCTTTCGCCGAACACAGCTCCGTCAATTATTGTATTCCTCAGGTCCCCAACATTGTCTTCTCTATCCTCCTTTATGTTCAGACTCTGCGAGCTTAATAGATTGATGCTGCACTTTCTCCACTATAGAGTTTGTTTCTATCCAACTTTGTAACCACTTTTCTCCTAGAGACTATTGAAATTCCTGGACCATCGGTCCCTTTCTTTAGGTCTATCTAAACAGAAGACTTTGTAAGCAAGTCCTACTCATGAAGAATTAATTCATCCATCTTATTCGCTATCTACAACCAGATGTTGCTGACAAACTCTTGCAAGTATTCCAATTATGAACATCTATGGAAAATCTTTGGTCTTTCTTGCCCTTCAGAGGCTGACCCAATGTGAGTGCATTTCACCAGGCTCTGAACATCTATTGGATTCTAGCATCACCCTACCATCACCAATGGACTGTTGTCCCACTTTGGGCCTACATCTGGAATCATGGTGATTGTTTTCCACTATTTGGAGGTGTGTTAAATATCAACCTCTTGTTTCTACTCAGTTTATCACTCTTCGCTCCAAACTCAACTTTCGTCCCTTACCATTGAGTTTGAGGACGCGTGTTAAAGATACAACTCACATCAGCAATGACAAGCATCTCAAAGAAAACATTGAAGAGCCATTCATAGTTGAAGATGATAATCATTAAATAGTGAAGAGATCTCACAATAAATTGAATACAAAACATTCAAAGATGTATAATTAGATAAAAGGTGAATAGTTGTAACCACTCATAATTGTAGTAGAAGTTGTATGATTGTATAATAGTTATAAATATCAATAAAACGAACCCAACAATATTCATGGGGAGAAATATGTAATTCTCAAAGCTTACACCCAGTCCCCTTCCCCTAAGGGTAAAAAATTACTTATCAAAAAGACAAAAAGGTTATTCTCCAGGATATTTTTCTATTTGGAAAGTCATATGTGGACGTTTACACCACCTACATGTCCTTAGAAACCATAATATTTTTTACATTAATCCTTCCAGCCAAAAAAGGTGTTTATATCTCTGTACTTACCATGCCTGAAAAACTTCCAAGAAGAAGCGCCTTTCTTCCAAGTTTATCCATCAAGATCGTTGCAATTAATGACCCTAAAGTGGTATAAAAAATATGGTAAATAAGATGTTTGACAATACTCTCAACATCTGCAAGTAAGATACTTTGAAGTAAAGCCATTGGTACCCAACAAATTTATGATTCCCACACATATGTTTGCGAGATCTGAAGGCACACTGAAGCTCTTAAAGACAGTAGAAGAGAAATAGAATATAGCATTTATGCCAGATAGCTGTTGTAAAGCATAAAGGGTAGAGCCAATGAAAACCACTGCAAAATATGTAAGTTATAAGGAACTCATTTAGAACAAAGCATATAGATACCATGAACTAAAACTATGAATAAATGAACTGCTATATGTACCTTTGAAATAGCGGCCATAGAACAACTCAGAGAACTTTACCGTATCAGCCTCATCTCCCCTGTCAGTCCTTGACAATTCTGCCATGGCAGATTTGACATGTGGTCCTCCTAGAAGCTTCTCAAATTCAGCTTCAGCTTCAATACCTCTTCCTCTCTAAGCCAAGTTCAGAAACAATCGTGAGTATCCACATTGTTAAATCACCTTCGTTGGCTCAATGGTTCAAAAACAATTGTATATAGTTGCTCAGCTCTTCCTCTCTAAATCAAGATATTAATAGATTTATTATGAATGTATGCACGCACGTACTAAGGAACAGATATTAGGCTATTCACGAGCATAATGGAGGTTGAGGAAAGCAAAATAATAATAATATGAAGGCGAAAAATTAGTATGTATCCGGACCAACTGCATCCTTCTTTACGAGTGCATTCTACTCATATCTTGGACCTTATTAGAAGACCATCCACCATAGAAATTTTACTTGTTCAAAATATAAGAGGGTAATTTGGATAAAAAGGTTTATATAACTGTCATATAGTGCTACCCACAAAGCAATCAGCATTGAGAGGGTGGAGGCTGAAGAGAGATAAAGAGAGAGAAATGATTTTAAACAAGTCATACACATTTTACATATATTCATAGGATATTATGTCTGAATTTTTTGTTCAAAAAGAAAACTCATTTTTAAAATTGGTATTTGTAAATTTGAGTTATGATCCAGATCTCCAAGAGCTGCACTAACCGGGCAATCTGCAGCCCAGAACAAAGGGGGAAAATGTTGAAATCAAACACAAAACTGTTTAAGAGATTATTGATGTAAAAATGACAGCATATGACCTTGAAAAGCCAATGGGGACTCTCTGCACAGAACTCCATGCAAACAGCAAGTACAGCAGCAGGAACAGTAGATACCCAAAAACAAATCCGCCACCTGAGCGCATCATCAATGAAAAATACTTCAGATATTCAAATGGAAAATACAAAAAAATGGCTTAAAAGATGTTCATATAGTTTGGAACAATTTTATAAAAATCATAAATTTTCTAAATTACCATTACTCCGCGCATATCTTACCAACCAACTGTTTCCTTCGCTGGGAACCCAATAAAAAGAGCTCCCATAAGTCCTAGACATGTAGCAATTTGAGTGAAGCTCCCAAAAGTACCCCTTACAAAAGTTGGTGACACCTGCTCATGTTGATGAACCATAATTAAATATTTTTAAAAAAATAAATGAAGAAAACTTTTGCAGCAAATGATAAGCATATCAACCTATAGTCAAAATAGCTTAGAAAAAACTTCTAGTCAAAGTAAAACCAGCAACATTATCATTTGTTGTACCTCTGCCACATAGAGAGCAGCAACAGGTGGGCCGAGACCCATCCCGGTTCCGACAAATAACCTCCCTAGAAGCATACCCCACATACTTTTGGTTGTTGCGCTGCAAGATCATGTTTGATGAGGTTTTTAAGCTTCATACCATATAGACTAAGTGCACAAAATATTTGCAGATTATATAATTATCACTTACCGTGTCGCCGCAACCTTTAATCAAGAAATATATGAAGGAGGGGTAAAACAAAACCCAGCAAGTTCAAGAAAATCAAATTGTGGAAGTTTAACTGTTTTACGAGGTGGTTGGTTATAGTTGTGAAATAATCCATCCCCTGTAATATCTTTTATAGAACAACAATTAAGATGTGCCACAGAATGCAAACCTCATTGATGCACCAATTATCATTGGTAGAGCACAAAGTTGAAATGCCCTTCGACGCCCAATCCCATCTACAATCCAACCACTGAATAGAGATCCAATAAAGGCGCCTCCTAAACATGTACTCACCACTAGACCTTCGTTGACATGAGAGAACATATTAGATTAAAAAAAAAAAAAATCAAATGCATATAACAGAAAGATTCATCACATTAAGTACCTTCAGCCAAGGTATTCCCACTAAAGCCAAGGTCTAAAGAGATGCTTTCTAGGGTCTCATTGACTACTCTGCATTAAAAAGTAACAAAAAATATATATTACTTTGGTTCTCAAAACAAATCAATAAGGAGAATAAGAAAGGATTTTGAGTTTCAAATATTAGGGACATACGCAAGATGGAAGCCAAATAAGAACGAAGAAAGAGTTGCCACAAGTATATGTGGCAGAGAGCGCCTCCATGATGGGTTTCCAATGTCCTTGCCATTCAGCAAATGTACTAAAGCCCATATGAGAAATCAGCCAACTGTTAGTTTCATTGATCATAAAATATTTTTTTTCATGGAAACGAATATTCTTCTTACATTTGCTATGTGATATCACATATGAAGTGATGTATTTCATCTAATGAATTGTATAGACTTCAGTGATACTTGTTTTGGTTCATAATTAGACCAACTGCTACAACTATATTCCTTTCTTTCTCTCTTTTAGAGGAACAAAATTCACCCACTACAATGTATGTTCACTTAAACCTATTAATGATCATATGTTACAAATAATAAAACTCTCAAGTCCAGAGCATATATAATATAGCCACAAGTAGTGGGATAAATATCGACAAAAATGAGCGAAGGATACTCTAACATAATGGGAAAAGTATAATAAAAGAAAAAAGAAAAAGCCAAAATCAGAAGCCCATTCCCAACCAAAAAGTAAATGGTAAAATTGTAATTTAGTCTAATTTAAATTTAGAATAAAACATGAAAATGGTGATTAAGCAATTTGAAATTACCTGCACTTCCTTCTCTGTCAAAATCATTTATGTAATCCTTCGATGCTCCGCGTTTGAAAATCGAGGGCGCATCAACATAACGTCCTCTCATAGCAAAACTATCAAAATTTTCTCCCAAATTTGGGAGAGGATCTTCTACAACCAACTGCCACCCATATCAACCTCTAATAAATCAGATGATCAATGAAATCCTAATTGTTTTCTACCAATACCTTAATCAATCATAAATTTATAGCAGCAAACAAGTGCATTGGGAAATTAACACTCAAATCAAAGAAGAAATTCATTGGTGAAAAGTTATATCTTAGATCTTATACTACAGGATTTGACACGTTTAGTGGAATTCTGAGCTAATTTGATCCTATTACTGAATTTTCAAGTTGAATAGACCCAGATTCATACATACAAAGGCACACATGCATACATGCATGCATAAATCATACATGCCACAATACATACATACATACAACATACATATATATTCTTTTTTTTTTCGATGAACTTACATACATACATATTATATACATGCAGGTGAATAAGAACGAAGATGAAATTTAAAATTTCACAGATCAAATATCATATTTTAGATCTACAATAAAAAGAAATCCACATTGTGAAAAATTGTGCAATTGTACGCTAATTTCATCGTATATTCGTATTACTGAACATTCCTGTTGAAGGCATCTATATCGGGACGAAAAGTTGACGTGGGGAACTGGGAAAATTAGCTCAAAATAAACAATGTTCAACAGCAAAAATAAAATAAAAAGAGAGAAAAGAAAAGAAAATTTAGGATAAAATTTCGAAACGCGATCAAATGCGCGCGCGCACAGACAGCAATGGCCAATGAGCAAGAAAACTGAGCTTGAAAGCTTCGCCATTTTCAAGATCGCCAAAGAAACAAGCAAACAAACAAACTCACTATTTCGCTGCGAGACAATGAGAAAACAGAGAAACAAACGAAAAACCCACACATGAAAACTCCAATCAAAATGCGGAGCCCAATAGAAAGCATTACGTAGACGTACACATGTAGAGAGAGAGAGAGAGAGAGAAAGTGACAAATGACAATGCGGAGAGCGAGAAAGAGAGAGATGTGAAATTAAATTTACATTATGATATCAAAACTTGCAGACGCAGACGCAGAAAACGATCCAATTCAATCCAACAGCTACAGCGAGAGGGTAAGAGAGAGACCTGAAGGAGGAGGACGGGGCAGGAGGCTAACGTGCGCCGAGAGAAACTATTCAGTGTGAAGAGTCAGTGTCTGCTACTGGGAAAATCTAGGCGAGCAATTCCAAACAGTTTTTTGTTTGTGAGAGAGAGATAGAGAGAGAGACAGTGCTAACGTGCGCGTGGGGTTACGATAGTTGCTGCGCATTCGCATTCCAGCTTGACTTTTTCTTCGTTAATTGGCTGTTTTGTAGGGAAGAAGCAACGAAGACTCGAGAGATGTGTAGGAGCGCCAACACCTGTGCCTATTTTGTTGGGAGGGTATGGACGTTTTATCTTTCACACACGAACTTGGTAGATATATGTACCGGTGTTCAAATGAGGCGCTCATCGCTAACCGCTTATAATTGCTAATTGTTAATCGTTTTGGTAGATAGTTATAAAAAACTTCTAACCACTTAGAGCAGTGTCAGTTAGCGATTTTAGAGGTAGGGATAAGCGGTTAATAACCGCTAACCGCCTACCCTTATATATAACAATATAAAGATACATATTACATATTTTATATTAATAATAATTATAACCATTGTATATGACTGTATGTATGTGAAATATAATGTGGTATATGATATTTTGGATTAACCTTTATTCAAAAACATTGTCTGACCAAAAAACTAGGCACAGCGATGGCCCGAAACACTTAAAAAGCCCATATAACCGCTGGTTATTAGTTTGAATAACCGCTAACCGCCAGTTACAAAATAACCACTAACCGCCTAGGCAATTGTAGTTATTAAAAATCGATAACCACCCAAGGCGGTGCAACCCTAGATATATGATCATATTTAATTATATTCAAATTTAATTGCAACTAATTTCAGATTTGATTGTAATCTCTTACCTTTAGCTAATTAGATTTAATTTGATATTCCACCTACCATATTTGTATTTATGAGTCTTTTGTATGTTTTTTTAAAAAAAAAAAAAAAAAAAAAAAAAAACCTTTTAAAATGAATAACAGATTTAAGAAATTCAAGGCTTATCTTAAAAAACTTTTTTGTACGGCCACAGCAAAGACGAAGAGGCTGATAAATTACCCTTAGCAATGCATTAGATTTTATGTATATTAATAGTGAGAAGCTCATGTTTTGATGAAGACGGAGCAAGTAATAAGAGAAAATGATGCGAAGGAGGCAAAAGGGACAGCTCCTTGACATACAAAACAGCTGAAAAATATTGGAAAATCCACCTAACTTGAGCTTTTAGATTGTAGAATCAAGGGTCATCTTTTGTTTTCGCATGAGAAATTATTACTGATTTTAAATTGTTGATCCAGCTTTCCGGCTGGTGAGCAACTGAGATGTGATAAATTGTAAGAGAGAAAGACGTAAACAAATGAGATTACCGGAGCCGGCGGACAATGTGTTCTTAGAGAAGAGAAGATGTATGACAATGTGCTGTTAGAGGACAAGATGTATAGAAGGTATGTGGAAGAAAAGAAGTCAGGCTGGAGCTCCCCTTATATAGCCTCATTAATTAGAATTGTATTTATAGCCCCCAATTGACTCTCATATAATGCGGGATTCCTTATTAATTGTAGATACACACTTCAATCCCCAAAAATATAGGATCTCATGTGTAAGTCAAGATTGATTTAAATTTGATTTGCCAACGAGGTAGAATACTTGCTTTACACTGAGTTGCTTGTTTAGCGTCTTGGCTGATGGTTGGCTTCACCTAAAGTGGGCCTCTTAGGCTTTCCCTATCATAGGCCCAATACCAAACAAAAATGATTTTTTTCTTTTTTTTTTTAATTAAAAAAAAAAAAAAAAAAAAACATGATCGTGTTGTAGGAGAATTACGGCAACCTACTCATAGATATAAAATTTACCTCCTTTTTAATATTTTTAGTCAAAATAATCTTGAATCTACGTGTGCAGATATAAGAAACCTCAAATTTTCAGGTCGGAAAAGGGGGAAAAAATTAATTACGTTATCAAACCATCGTTAATTCATTGTGTATTTAGAAAATACAATTATACAAAGTGCATAGTTTTACATTACCAGATTTTCAAAGCCAATATATATATATATATATAACTGCACAAGTCTTAGTGTGTAAAGTGGGTATTTTACAACCCCTAATAAAAAGCTTACACTTACTTGCGCCTTTTTACTAAATAATAAAAAGAATGTCCACACACAAACAAAGCACTCATTCAAGAGAAACCCTCTGTTTCTCCATAAATGTGCCAATAGCCGCCAATGGTATCTGCTTTGTGTGATTGTTTATTTCATATGTTTGGTCTGATTGTGTCATGTGCAATTTATTCCCCATTTGTTCTTTTTCAATCATATGTTTCGTCATATATATATAACTCACGCATTGATACTTGTCCAATACTCATAATCGTAGGATAATTTGACAAAATAATGCTTAAACTTA
>NC_081547.1:17466974-17475811 GCF_901000735.1 Corylus avellana
TAAGATTGGGGTGGGGCTTTCCAATTGTGAAACCAATGATGAAAGACTGGTACATACCACAATGCTAGGTGAGCTTATCAGGCAGTACCCATTCATGGACCAATTACCTGGATCTGTAAACAAAGAGAAGCAGGAATGAAACTTTATTCTTTTAATTTTTTATTTTTAGATTTTGGCTGAAAAGATACCTTATTCACGAGTAAGTTTACTTGCTCCCTATACATCTCCTTCAAGTCTATAATATCTGCACGAAGTTCTTCCAGCTACACATGCAACCACATATAAATGTCAGGTTTTGAGAGAAAATAGCACCTAGTTAAAATGCGGATGTAGAAAAAAACAACAGTCGAGATATGATGGAAATCCTGAAATTTAGTGCAGCCACAACCCCAAAGCACTATTATTTTCAGTTTTTTTGCTTCTGTGGTGGGGGACAATTTTCAAAGTACAACTTCTTATGATTTTCTCCATCCCCTATGTTCATCTATCAAAATGGAATCTGATGACTTTATACTTGGCTTATCAATTCTATGCTTCCATTGGTCAATTTTTAGACTTAATTTTCTTTTGAATTGCAAGTACCTGGTGGGTTTTAAACCTGTGAGGGAGGTACCATTTGAGCTGTGAAGGTTATTGACTCAATATTGAGGGAGTTAAATCATTAAATGCAAATGTGATAAAGAAGGGGTAATATGACTACTATTTTTGATGAGCAGGGCGGGTTATATATAACTAATCTCTTTTCTTTATTCTTTTTCTTTATATAACTAGATCCAGGGCATAATTCAGAAACTATAACTGCCATTGTCTTAGAAAATAAGAACAATGTCCAGCTGTTCAAATAGAAGAAAGTCGCTCATCTTTTAAGTATTTTTTCGGAAGTGCGCCTTCCAGGGACTAGGAAAGTAAGCACATTATCATGATTTAATACGGCACAAATAGGCAGGTGACATGGTCAATGATTGAAAATGATGCATTGAACTCAATAACAAAACAAAACTAACATCACATTTTTATTATACATGCCTCTCCACCCCACCCCATCCAAAGCTGAAAATTTATTTACCATTCTGAGCAAAAAAACCAAACTAAAGATGTGTACCTCCTCATCACGTTCACCCATTAGTTCCAATGCAGCAGAGTGCCTCCTCCTTAATGCATCTAGCTCTGCCCGTATGCCAGGCAACATGGAAGCCTCTGCCCGTAACTTTTCACACTGCAACCGATGCAAGCAATTCTCAAGTACATCAACATAAAGGACATTTAAAAGATAGAGGAGGAGGATGAGAAGGATGAGAAGATTGAAACTCACTTGTGCTGTCATTTCGACCAACTCCTCAGCAAGAGAATCACGAATAGATTCCAGTGATGCCTTTAAAAAATGAAAAAAGAAAAAAAAGAAATAGTCAATGAAAACTGTATATATAGTTGAAATAGCACAATAAAACTGTACAGCACTTAAAAACTTCACAATTGCTGAATGTGAACAAACACAGCTCTGTAGAGCTCAAATCTGGAATATGCAATAAAGCACCAAGCACAATTAACATTTGATGTAAAATAAAATTGAAGTAGGAGCTTAGAATATAGTCCATACCAAACGAGACATGTAAGATGCCAGCTCACCCTCCTTCTGACGAAGAGCAGCTTCGAAAGTACTAGGGGTCATGCTCTTCATATAGTATGGACTCATAGTTGCCTCTCCAGCGTTTCTTCTCTCGGCAAAACTGTCAGATGAGTCCAAAGATGCTTGCAGATAATAGCTTTCCTCCATGCTGCCCAGGCTGCTGGCACTGGAAAGTTTTCGGGTCAAGTTACCTGCAGAAAGTTCCAAAATATATAGCAAAGATCACAGACCATCAACATATGCAAAATAAGCAAAAGCATCATACCATTCTCATAAGCAGAAGTGTGCTGTGTTGTGAGAGTTTGATCAGATGCAGCAACAGAATGGACATGAGCTGTCCTTTCCAGATCCAACCGAGCAGCTTTCTCCTTTTCTATCTCCTGTCAAAGACCAAGAGCTCAATTCACGCAAGTTGAATGCAACTTTTCCGCCGAAAACATTTTCCGGCGTTTGGCGCATACAGAAAATCACAAATATTTTTTATATTTTCATTCAATCATATTAGCCTATAAGAATCAATATTTATTCACAATATAAAAAATTTAATATACTTAAAAAAAATAAAATAAAATAAAAATTTGAGCTCCGGCAGTGGTGCACCGGGACATCGCCGACACACTGCAGGACCCCACCATAAATACACACAAGTACATGTCCCAGCCAGGTCCCGGGAACGGTGCCTCGGCAGAGTTCCAGCAGTGTCTTAGCGGGTCCCTGCAATGTCCCGACAGAGTTCCAATTGGGTCCTAGTGAAGTCCAGATGGAGTCCCCGCAGGGTCCTGATGAAGTCCCGATAGAGTCCTAGCCAAGTCCCAGCGGAGTCTTGGCCAAATCCCGGCAATGTCCCGACGAAGTCTTGGTAGGTTGAGAATGAGAAGGTCAAATTCGAAAAAATTGTTTATGGTTTTAAAAAAATAAAATCATTTTACAGAAATTAAAGAATTTTTTTCAAACGGAAAATGTTTTCCAATGACTATTATTTTCCGTCGCACGAAACACCAAAAAATATGAAAAATATTTTCCAGAAATCATTTTATGCCAAAATAAACGGAGCCTACGATAAAAAATAAAAATAAAAAAATAAAATAAAAGAAAATTGGGACACTCTAATTTGAATTTTTTCACAAATGCTATGCATAAAAGGTCTCACTTAACTTCTAAGCACTACAGTGAGTCAGACTAACATCCCTTAATACTATGAACGTGGTGCTAGATATGCAGTTCCTCTTCTCACTATCAAATGCAACCTTAAATTATCTAAGCCAGAAGCACCACCTGCTGCAGTAGTTCCCTGTGCATCAGTGCATCTTGTAACTCTTGCTTGTGTTTCCGCCTGAGTTCCTTAATTTCTTCTTCAAGCTGCCTTGCACGACCTTCTTGAGTGTCAGCTTCTTCCTTGGCTGCAAGGTACTCTTGCCTATTTTCAGCTGCTCTCTGCCTTTCCTTCTCAAGTGATCTACTTAACTGTGTCTGTTCTGCTCTAAGACATGAAATCTGAAATGTACCACAGGTGTAAGCTAATATCTACGAAAAATATCTGGTACTTAAACAACCAAACCGACAAAAAACAGAACCTGAGCCTCAAGAACGTTAATACGAGATAAGGTTTGCGATAAGCGTTCATTCACAGATCTCTCCCTTTCCTCAGCAGCTGCAGCTTTGGCCTCTGCTTCCTGTAGTCCAATAAGAACAATAAAATAACTTCACAATACAAGTTTCAAATATAACTAGAAAAAACATTCTACACACCTGGAGCCGAGAATTAAGGGATCTCTCAACAGCAGCCCAAGCTTCTGCCCTTCTACCAGTTGTTTCCTGTTACCAATAATAGATTCAAACAAAAGAACCAAGAAACTGACAAACGCAAATCAAAGGACCAGCATCCAAGGTCCATAAAGATTGTCATCAGAATTCTAAAACCACATTTAAGCACATATCCACCTGCATAGCTTCAATCTGTCTTAAAAGAGGCCTCGTAGATTCTGGAACTTGCGTGATCAACTCCTCACATCGGCGCTCACTCGCCTAGACAAAGAAAAAACCATATTAATAATCTGCAAGATGATGGCAACAAATGAAAACAAATAAAGCATAACAGTTGAATCAAAAAGAGCAAGTTTGACACACTTGATAACGTTTTTGAAGATCCTCAATGTCCCTGCGAAGCATGTCTTCTCTAAACACTGCCTGCAAAATTGATAATATGGTATGTTTATCTTGACCAGTGGCGTGTCAGCCGGACAAAACCAACAATGCAACCGATATAACAAAACCTGCTGCTCCTTTCTACTTAGAGTTTGCCTTAATTCTTCAAGCGCCTGAACTAGCATAGATTCACGTTCCTCAGCCTCTCTCAAACGACTCTCTAGTTCAGTTCTGGCTTCATTATTGACGCGTGCCTCTGCTAATGCCTCAGCCTCCTTTGCAGCATTCAAAGCATTTGTATAATACTCTTTCTGTGATGCAAGTTCTATTTGGTGTTTTTCTATTGTTTCTTGCAGCAACTTCTCTGTAGCTGCCTTGTCCTTCTTGATGCTCTCTACTTTATTCTCTTCTACCTGGAAGTAGACAAAAGAAATTACAAACCATTTGTAAATCATTTATAAATCCTATATACAATATTCTATGCACTGTAACTCCATTTTTTAACAAAGAAAAAGAATGTTCCTTCTGTAAAGATCCCAATATTCGCTTTGGAGTATTGCGTAACAGAATTGTTCAATTAACTGGAATCAGAAAAGCATCGACCAATTTCTTACGAACAGATAAAAATCTGATCAAGTGCAAACTCCAGTCCTCATGGGACATAAAGATTACAGTAGACCTTCCAATTCTGTAGAGTTAAATCTGTCATCTAACATGGGAAAGTTTCAGCAAGCAAGCTTAAAAAAAAGACAAGTGCTGAATAACTAGGAAAGTCCTTGTCTCTACCAACTTTATGGCAAACACGAAGGAAGTGTTTGTTCCAATTGATTATCCAGAAAATAACACTTTTAGAGTATGCTTCGAGAGTTTGATTACCTGAAGTTTAGTGTTCAGCCCCTTCTTCTCTTCTTCAATCTCTCTAATCTAGCTTTCAGAAAAAAGGAGAAAAGACAAGGCAATGGATTTGTTACATTAAAAGATCTAGCAGCAAGAGGATTAAAGTTTGAAAAGCTAGACAATTAGTAAACATGCAAGCAATACCTGAGCCCTTAATTTCCTAATCTGAGATTCTTGAGCAGCCTGCTTTTTTGAGAGCTCCTCACCTGCGATTATTACAAATATCTTCAAACATGAACAATATTTTTTGTATAATATGTAGATTGAGAATAAATAAAAAGAATGCATCTCAAACTTGAAAGTGCAATTAGTTCATAAAGTGACTGCAGCACAACATCACCGAATTTAGGTGAGCATTGTTCATGCTCAGCAGATTTTTCACCAATTGGCTGAGGTTGATGGAGAGCCTTGTAGAGCCCTTTTAGCATTTTGGCTAGCCAAAATACTTAAAAAGTTGCTTTGGCTAGGCAGCAGTGAATTCTCTTATATTCTTACAAATTGTTTGATACCCACAAACTATACATTCCACACATGAAAGGAGAATGGAGATAATACATCTAACATCTCGCTTTCCTATTTCCTAGGCACAAATAGTGCCATAAATAGCACACACGTCTAAATAAATTAATAAACCTTTATATTTTACAAGAGGCTTGATACACTTCCTAGACACACATATACACATCTTTTCTTGACATTTACGAAGAGACAAATTTGAAGTGACGTTTTATCATGTGTCAACAATATTCACAGGTTCCTTGTTTTCTTGGAAGAGTATTTGGGGAGTTTAGGTTCTTTCGAGAGTAACATTCTTTTGTGTGGACAGCAGCATTAGGGAAAATATTAACATTGAAAGCCTTAAGGAAGAGGAACATCATTAAAATGGATTGGTGTTGTATGTTCAAGAAGAGTAGGGAGTCTATCAATCACCTTCTTCTTCATTGTGTAGTAGCAAGAGATCTATGGAGCTCGTCATGTAATTTGTTTGGTGTTGATTGGGTTACACCTTGAAAAGTAAGAGAGTTGTTGATAAGTTGAGAAGGTCAGGTGGGCCATCATAACATTTTGAAAGTTTGAAAGTTGGCTCCTTTATGTTTAATGTGGTGTATCTGGATAGAGCGGAATGCACGGGGCTTTGAAGATAAAGAGACTTCGGTGGTGGAGGTGAAAAAGATTACATTCAAAGCTCCCTTTACACATGGACAGCAGCTCATAATAGTTTGCATTTTTCTAGTTTTTCTAACATTTTGAAACTTTGTTCTTTTTCTACTAAATAGGAGTTTCTCTTCTATACTTCATGTGTATTAGGGTTGCGTTCTTCTGCGCTTTTCAGTGAGATTAAATTACTTACCAAAAAAGGATTTTAGCAATTGTTAAACATGACATTGTTGTCAGTGTCATCAATTCAAAGCCACCATCTCTAAGGTGATATTAGGTTTGTCCCTTAGAACCTCATGTAAAGGGTATGGGAGGAGGCCACAGGCTTTAATTCATTGAGAGTTCTGCTCGTCTCCCACTGGCTTCACAAAAAGGAGGGTTATTTGAAGTCCTGCACACCACCCATTTTTAAGCTGCAGCACCTAATGGCTCAGTGCTTATGTCTGCAGCAATGCCCAAACTTCCTTGTGCTGCAAATCAACGACATAACTGTCTTATTATATGCATCTTACATAAAATCATTAGGTCCATGGTTTGATCCTAACAACTGTAACCAAGTAGCTCTCTCATCTCACTCAGTTACACTACCCTAATCTCAAGCCAACCAGCCTCTTTCATCACCCACTATCTTGTCGGGTTCAGCACCTTCGCCAAACCAACCTCAAGTCATCCTCAAAACAACATTTCATCTTACTCTATTCTGCATGGCTTGCCTGGGCCTTATATCTTCTTCCTGGTTCATTTTGAGGCAGAAAAAAGTTGTTGACGATGAGGTAGCTTACTCAAGCTGACTGGAACAACTATGAGAAAACAGCCAAAGCTAAAGGATCCTTTTTTTTTTTAATAAGTAATAATGCATTAAAGAGCACAAAGGGGCGCAACCCAAGTACACAAGTAGTATACAAAAGAGCAACTAAGTAGGGGAGAAGGAAGAAGAGAACATAAAGAGAAAATTAGAAAAATTAATCACTAAAGGAGCAAGCGAGCCTGCAGTCCATGTGAAAAGCGTGTACAAAAATAAATGAACAAGGTCCTCAAGGTTCCTCGACGAATCCTCAAAGCATCTCGCATTCCTTTCCTTCCAGAGGCACCATAAGAGACAAAGGGGAACCATCTTCCATACCACGGCACTATGGGATCTTCCGCCCGACCACCAACTAGCAAACATCTCCTTGACGCTTCTAGGCATAACCCAACTCATGTTAAAACGAGAGAAGATAACGTCCCACAACTTGCGTGCAACCCCACAATGAAGAAAGAGATGATCCACGGACTCCCCATCCAATTCACACATACAACATCAATTAATCACAACGATACCTCTTTTCTGAACATTGTCCAAAGTGAGAGATTTCCCAAGGGCGGCCGACCACGCAAAAAACGCCACTCTCGAAAGAGCCTTGGTGCGCCAAATACTTTTCCAAGGAAAGTGGTTGGGCTCTTTAAAGGCAAGCATCCTATAAAAAGATCTTACCTCAAACTTCCCTCTTCTCGAAGGGATCCACCACATCCGATCCTCCCCTTCCCCACAAATCGTACCCGAATACAAGAGAGAGAAGAAAGAGGCTAAAGCCATCTCCTCCCAGTCATGAATACTACGAGTAAAAGTAACATTCCAGTGGACCATCCCATTTACGCACTCGCGGATATCTGCGATGGAAGCATCCTTATTGCTAGCAATATTGAAAAGGCCAGGAAAAGCATCCTTAAGGGGCATCTCACCACACCATAAATCCTCCCAAAATTTGACTTTCCCCCCCAAACCAGGATCCAATCTAAAGTGGCACTGAAACGACCTCCAACCCCTACAAATGTGTTTCCATAGCCCCACCCCATGCGTTTCACGAGGGACTTTAGAACGCCAACCACCCCAAAGCACCCCATACTTTGCCACCAAGATACTTCTCCACCAAGCTTCTTCCTCATTAGCAAATCTCCATAACCATTTCCCCAAAAGAGCTTGAAAAAGACGAAAACTCCGAATCCCTAGACCACCCTCAGCAATTGGAGAACAGACCTCGTGCCAACTGACCAAATGGAACTTAGGCTCTTCCTTGAACCCCCCCATAAAAAATCCCGTTGAATCTTCTCAATGCGATTCGCCACGGAAACAGGAATGGGGAAAAGGGACAAAAAATAGGTGGGAAGATTGGATAAGGTGCTCTTGATGAGAGTGAGCCTCGCTCCCTTGGACAAATATGAGCGCTTCCAAGGGGCCAACCTTCTAGCAATTTTCTCCAACATGTCATCCCAAATAGCCAAAAGCTTGAACGAAGCCCCTAGCGGAAGACCCAAATACTTCAAGGGCAGAGAACTAGTGCCACAACCCAGAATGCCGGCCAACTCACCCGTCTCATCCGAACCTCCGACAGGAACCAAAACAGACTTGGCCCGATTTACTTTTAACCCTGAGACAGCCTCGAAGCCAATAATGAGGGCTTTAATAAATCTAACTTGATCAGGAGCAGCCCCACAAAAAACCAACGTATCATCAGCAAAAAGAAGATGAGAAACTGTTACCCGCTCAGGCTCTCTAGCACCCACATAGAAACCGTTACAGAAGCCCCTACTAATAGAAGCATTAATCATCCTGCTGAACGCCTCCATGACCACAATGAACAAAAAAGGCGAAAGGAGGTCACCTTGTCTTACCCCACGCGAACTCTCAAAGAAACCAGAAGGAGAGCCATTGATCAACACCGAGAACCGCGCCGACGAGATACAATGTTCAATCCATGAGCACCATTTCTCACCAAAGCCGCATCTTCTTAATAGGTAGAGTAAAAACTTCCAGTTCATGTGATCATAAGCCTTCTCCATATCCAACTTACACAAGAGGTCGGGATCCCCAGATCTGAAACGGCTGTCCAGGCACTCATTGGCAATAAGCACCGAATCCAAAATGTGTCTACCTTTGACGAAGGCGTTCTGTGGATTGGAAATGACCCGATTCATGACCCCCCTCATTCTATTGGCTAAAACCTTCGCAATAATCTTATAGATCCCCCCC
>NC_081547.1:17476339-17537085 GCF_901000735.1 Corylus avellana
GAAAATCCTTCAGATTGGAAGTCCCATGTGACTTCGGAATAAGAGCAATAAACGTAGCGTTGAGGCTTTTTTCGAATTTACCTCGATCATAGAACTCCGCAAAAACTGCCATGATGTCCTTTTCGATCAGCTCCCAGCAATCCTGGAAAAAGCCATAGAAAAGCCATCCGGGCCGAGAGCCTTGTCCCTATCCATTTTTTTAACCACCTCCCACACCTCCCTTTCCTCGAAAGGGACTTCCAGACTAGAAGACTCATCCACCTCCAACATATCGAAATAAAGATTATCCAACCTCGGTCTCCAACTAAGAATCTCTGTGAAGAGCGTCTCATAAAAGCGAGTGATATGATTACTAATAGCCTCTTGATCAAAAATAGTAGTGCCATGAATGTTCAAAGACTCAATATAATTCTGTCTTCGGTTGGCATTAGCAATCCGATGGAAATATTTTGTACACTTGTCACCCTCTTTCAACCACCGGATCCTAGATTTTTGTCTCCAACTGATTTCTTCTTGAAGAAGGGAGAGTTCTAACTCCCTTGCGAGCACCCTTTTCCTCTCAATCTCTTTCGTGGATAAACCTCTCACTTCCTCCACCCTATCCAGAGCTTTAAGATCTTCCATACGAGCCTTAATACAAACCCCCACGTTGCCAAACTCTTAAGCATTCCATCTTTTAATATCCCACTTTAGAGCTTGCAACTTCTTAGAAAGAATGAAACTCGGAGTACCCTAAAAATGATACGATTCCCACCAACTGCGCACTTTATCCACAAAACCCTCCACTTTGAGCCACATATTCTCAAATTTGAAAGGCTTTTTACCTCCCGAGTAAGAAATGCAGTCCAAAATAATAGGAGCATGATCGGAGCAAACCCAAAGCATCCTCTTTTGACGCACGTTCGGATGGCGGGCTTCCCAATCCAGGGAGACAAGAAAGCAGTCAAGCCTAGACCAAGAAATATTATTAGACCAAGTAGAGATCCCCCCCACTAAAGGAAGGTCCATGAGTCCCTGCTCCGAGATGAACTCACCAAAATCCCTCATTACTGATCGTGAATGAGCTCCCCTCGACCTTTCACTAGGATAGAGCGTGACATTGAAATCCCCACCGATACACCACGGCATGTCCCAACAGCTCATGACCCTTGCCAGCTCCTCTCAAAGAAAACACCTAGAGTTTACTCTGTTAGGACCATACACCCCCGAAAACACCCACACAAAGCCATCCTCAACATTCTTGAAAGAGCAAGCTGCCACATAACTGCCCAACACAACATCTACCTTCTCAACAGCCCTCTTGTCCCACGAGCAAAATACCCCCCGAAGCCCCAATGGAAGGAACATAGCACCACTCCACATACGGGCAGCCCCATAAGCTCCTCACTAAGTTATACGAAATAAAGTCCATCTTTGTCTCTTGGAAACAAGCTACATCAGCCTTCCAACTTCTAAGCAAATTCCTAACCCTCAACCTCTTATCCCTCTCATTCAATCCTCTCACATTCCATGAAAGAATCTTGAGCTTCATGATATAACTTGATTGACCCTCCCCTTGTTCCTGTCCCTTGACGGATTCTCCACAAAATGTTTTTTTGATAACGTTGGAGAACTTTACTCAGATTAATTGTACGTCACAAACGCATACTGTACAACAATCCTCACCGTTAATCAAACTCCTACGGGTAACTGACCCCACCCGCCAGAACCAGTTACCAGGTAATCCAGGAGCTTTCACCCCTGACGGGCTAAGCAGTTTATCCTCATTCTCCACAAAATTAATAGAAGACTGCAGATTATAAAGCTCCCTCTTACCTTTTTTCACTGTAGGAGTACACCCTTCCCTTTCCAACTCATCGCCTTTGTTGTCAGCCATAAGTAGCCCAATGGTCTTCAAGCTTTCCTTCATCTCCATCACTAGATAGGCCAACTTCCTTGCATGCCTTAATGATAAAGACCCTCTCCTGCTCCTCCAACTGCTCCTCATGTAAAGAGCCTGGGGCAAAAGACTCCTGGGAAATAGAACCCTCCACTGCTACAGGAGCTCCACCCAAAATATCAACCTGTGATGTGCCTATCCCCGGCTCCTTACCCAGAATACCTAGCACAGAAACATCCAGAGACTGATCAACGGGGTTGCTCCCCAAAAATTCTTCCCTCCCGAACTCATCGTAGTCACCAGCATCAAACCCAGAGAAAACTGGTGACACCCACTTGTCCGGCTTCTTGCCCAAAATCCCCATGCTAGAAACTCTCGACCCACATTTTAGAGAGCATTGATCATTATGGCCGAGTTCCAGGGGAAGAGAAGGGTCAGAATCAAGAGGGACAGCCTAAACAGATTCTAACCTTGATCTCGCCTGAACAGTGAAGTCCACTGTCGAAACCTCACCCTCAACGCCAACCCTCGCCAGAACCATCGTCGCTGGCCCCTTGCCCGCCGAATCTACCCTCATCGACTCCTCTTCCGTGGCCATAGTCTCGATCGCGCCAACCCTCGCCGGAATCATTGTCATCGGCTCCTTACCCGCCGAATCTACCCTCATCGGCTCCTCTGCCGTGGCCGTAGTCACGATCAGCCCGTGGGGATCAGCCAACCCCTTACCCGCGGTCTCGATCGACAAGTGGGAAGCAGCGCGGCCAGACCTAGCGACGTGGATCGAGCATTCTGGAATATCGTCGACGCCCACTGGAGCTTTGTGACTGCCCTCCGACGATTCCAGCACGCCTACCGGTGCTAAAGGATCCTTACCAGATTCCTAGTGCAGATCATCATCCATACACATTTATCATAAGGCCATAAGTTTCCTCTTTTTTTTTTTTTCTTGCTTGGTAATTAACTCATGCACACCACACCATGGGTTCAACACCTGTAACCTCTCATCAAAACACCCACTTTTAAGGGGGTGTAAATGCCATTTGGAGTGCATTCCATTGGCCATAAATTTTCATTTTGTACAACGTAACTGTAACAGATATATCCCTCTATAAAATGTAAATGTATCTAAGACAAGCCTCTCAAAAACTCAAAGCTGAAAAAGAACAAGCTAATGCGTCCAAAAAGAAAAGGCAAATATGGGGCACCAAGAGTTGCACATATGTACCTTCAGCCATAACCTGACTAATAATTTCATCTTTTTCTTTCAGAAGAGCAGCTGCATCACTTTTTTTATTCTGCTCTCTCCTAAGTGTATCCCTTTCCTTAGTAAGAGCATAAACCTGTAACCACACATGCCAGAGAATTTAAATGATAATATTAGTACAGTATCTTCAACTGACAAAAACATATTACCGTCCCTAAAATCATTTAGAAAAATTACATTCTCCTTTGACAATAGCTTATAATACATGCACCCTTCTACTACACTTGGAATTTCAAAAAGCACTCTATTATGTTATTTCTTTAACATGTAGCTGCATATAAATAGAAGCTTGAGAACTTCACGAACAGCCAAAGAAAAAAACAATATGGGAAGTGTCTTTGAACGATTTAGGAGTAGTTGTCAACATCTTCCAAGATTACCCATACGATTACAGTACAATTCAGATCTAAAAGAATATGAACCACCCAAAAGTATCACAATTTTATTGTGCCTTACACTGTACAATACATCAAATATTTCTTGAAGTAAACTTCAACACATTTTGGTAGTTCCTCAAAAGAATACATTTTAAACCATTTTTTTCCTAAGAGAGATTGTTTTGTTGCTTGTAAAGTGTTTAGCTAATAACTATATCTTTATAAATCCAAAGACACTTTTTTGTCAAATTTAAATAAAATTGAGATTTTTCCATTAAATACAAAAAAATGAGACATTGAAATCTGCAAGTGGAAACTTGTAACTAAGAGACATACTAAGGGTGCATGAGTTGTATTTATCCATCCAAAAAAACAATGTAGATGACTTTCTCAACATTTTTTTTCATAATCAAGTAGCTTGTTGGGAAATGTGATCCTCTATTATAATGTTTAAACAAGTATCTTGTAGGAGGCGCGTGTAGGAGCATCCCGACATTCTTCATACATCTATTGGTTTTTCCAGCAATGGCGTCAACCTAGTTTTTTTCCTCTTTGATATTTTGCAATGGGGTATTCGAGTTGGTTCTACATTGAAGCTAAGTCATTCTAGTTTTTGGCAGAAGAAGGGTTTTCACTTTTACGAATTGTTGAAAAGAGCAAGGGTGTTTCTTGAACAGTATAGTTGGGTAAGGTTAGCATAGTGTGGCTGTTAGCTACCACGGAAGCTCTGACTCAAGCGGAGGGGTTGAAGGAGTTTGTGAAATCCTCAAGGGTTGGCAATAAAGCATTCATCACCCAAAGATGTTCTAATAGTCATGGCTGTTTTTTGGCTCTTGCAGAATATGGAGGCGGTGGTCAGAGAGGCTTCATTGTCATACTAGAAGGAAGAGATGGGAAGGGTTGGAGAAGTTGTGCCCTCAAGTTGCAAAAGGTTTCAGCTTTTTTTCAGTCATCCTTCGGCATTGGGTTCAGAGTATTGGCTACCCAAAAGCCTCATGGTGGTCTTCATTCAATTGGAATGATTGGTAGTAAATCAGCATTAGCGAAAAAGGCTCCAGCTGAGGCCGTTGGTAAAAGGTCATGCGGAGGCTCTGAAGGGATGAGGTGTCAGTGGTAGGGGAGTGCCTGGGTAATTTTAGGGTATTTCAGAATCCAAGCTGGAATTGCCAATTCAAAGGATCCTAGGGAAGATTTGGGTGTAAACCTAGATTTCACACACTTAGGCCTTGTTTGGTTAGCGAAATAGGTATTCCATTAGGAAAATGAGTAGTTATTACTAGGAATAGACGAGAGTGAAATGGAATAGTTATTTCTATTCCTCAATTTGGTAACAATATATGTGTTCTAATTGGAATTGAACCAAAGTTGCAACAAACAAAAAAAAACTCACATATTTTCTTTTCTTTTTTTAAAAAAAAAAACCAAAATCAAAATCAAAATAAATAAAAAAACTCAGATTAAAATTAAAAAAAAAAAAACCGCCGAATTCAACGTTTTTCTTTTATGATCAAATAAATAAATTTAAGGGTTGAAAGAAAATTTTGAAAGAAATTGGCTTTTTTGAAAAAGATTGTCTATTCCTCTTCGTAAGGGAATAACTATTACTAAGAATAGATCCTTACCAAATAAAAAAATAGTTATTTCATAGAAATAGTCATTCCATTCCTATGGTCTATTCTAAAAACCAAATGAAACCTTAGGAACATGTTGGTCCTTCTAAAAGTGGAAGTTGAATGTTGCATTAACAGGTTAGAGGTCGGTCAGGACCTTCTTAGGCGTGAGAGTAGTGCAGGCCACATGAAGGATGTAGTTGTTGAGTCAAAGTCCAAACTATATGAGAGGTCCCCTTCTACTATGTCTACTGGCTCTAGTGCACAAACTTTAGATCCGTCTGTGGAGGCCCAGCCCAATAGGGTGTGAGCTAAGGCTCATGTCTGTTTTTTGTGAATGAGCTCAGTGTTTTAAGTCAGATTTGGCCAAGGAGATTGGGCACGAGGGCCTCAGCTTTGGGCTAAGGTGCAGGTGCAGACTCGAGTCTCCCTTCTACTCAACCCTCTAGTTCTTCGGAACCAAATCCCAATCTAAATGGAAGGGCCCCTTCTAATTTGTCTGCTGGCTCGGTTGCGCAAATTCCAAACACATCTTTGGCCCAATTTGATGGGCCTAGGCCTGCTTCATTTTAATGAGTCCCATGCCTTAAGTCAGCTACGGCCCAAGCCCAAATACACTTTTAAGTGGTTAAGATTGGGCACAAGGGCTTCACCTTCAAGCTCGAGTTACAAAGTGGGTTAAGGTCTCCCTTTTGCTTAGCCTGCTAGCTCTCTGATAGCATCACCACTACCTCTTGTGATCGATGTCTCTCGGTCTTGGTGGTGAAGGGGAGTCATGGCGTATCAAAGAGCGTAGTTATAGAAAGCCTTGATGGTGGTTCCTTGTCAAAGGTGTCACCCGCTTACGCTGCCTATTGTTGGAGCTTTTGTTTTAAGCTCAGACCTTGTCGGCGGTGATCTAGGTGCCAAAGACTCAAATTTACGTTTGGAGGCTGATAGGCCCTTGGAATCGAGTGCACCTTCAGGCAAAACCATCGCCAACGATGTGGTTGTCGTTCCTCATTTCAGTGTTGCAAAGATCCTAAGGTCTTGGAGTGGGTGATAGACCTTAGGAATAGGAAGACGATTTCTATTCTAGGATTAAATCTTGGGGTCCTTTTGTCTCCTCTTGAGAAGAGAATGGGGGAAGGCAATAGCGTGGGACAAGAGCATGAGAATGCGCAGGCAACCCTGTCGGCAAGAATTGATGCTGGAAATAGCCTGATCAGCTGTTATGGGGACTAGGTGCCTTCTCTTTTGGAAATGGTTCTATATTCTAGGGAAGAGCCTAGGGACAATAAGCCATGGATCATCCGCCCCCTTGCTATAATTGAAGAGCCAATTTTGCCTAAATCAGATTCTTTAGAAGGGTGGTTTAGAAAATTAATAGTTTTCATCACTTTGTGTAGTTGTCCTGTAAGGGGTTTGAGGATGAGTTGATGTTTTTGTTCACTGCCGTTGAACAGAGTCGAAACCAGAATGACCTGGCTAGTTCCCCTACAAAAATGTCCCGACCGAATCCTGGCCAAGTCTCGATTGGGCCCCCTGAGGTCCCTACGAGTCCCGATTGGGCCCCGATGGGGTTTTGATCGAGTCCCAGCCAGGTTTCGACCGGTCCTAATCAGGTCCCAACGGTGTCCTATCGATCCCAGCAATGTCTTAACTGGGTCCCAACAATGTCTCAGTCGGGTCCTGGCAGGGAAAGGCGTTGTTTCCATCTGGTCTGGGTGGGATCCTGACCTAGTCCCGACTGGGAGTCCCAACGGTGTCCCAGTGGTGTCCCTGTCGAGTCTTGGTAGGATCCCACCAAGGTCCCATCGAGTCCTGTTCGGGTCCCAACAACGTCCTGGTCGAGTCCCAGCGAGGTCCTGACGATGGCCCATAAAAGTCCTAGCGAGGTCCCAACACGTCCCGACGACGTCCTGGCTGGGTCTGTTGATTTGAGAATGAGATACTCAAACTCGGAAAATTGTTTACAGTTTTAAAAAATGAAAACCATTTTTTAGAAATTAAATAGATTTTTTCGGTCAAACTAAAAATATTTTTCGTTGACTATTGTTTTCCATCGCATCAAACACCCGAAAATGCGGAAAACATTTTTCCATAAATCATTTTACACAGAAACAAACGGAGCCTAAATTTGTTAGATTTGACGTAGTGATGGTTCTAAGATCAGGTTTTGGTATAATGCTTGGTGTGGGGATCAAAAATTGAAGGCAACTTTCCCGAAGTTCTTTAGCATTGCTCTCTGTAAGGAGGCTTTAGTGGCAGATCATGTGCATAACGACACTTTATTGTTGATTATCACTTTTATCATATCAATGCATGATTGGGAGGTGGAGTTGTCTTTTACTCTCTCAGGTTGAAACGATGTGTTGTGGATAAAATTTGTTGGATCCCTTTCAAAAGGCAAACATTCGAGGTCAGATATTTTTATCATGCGCTTAGTCCCCCCCTTTGGCTCTCCCTTTCCTTAGAAGAGCATTTGGAGAAATAAGGCTCCTTTGAGAGTGGCGTTCTCTGTATGAACAACAAAATTAAGGAAGATTTTAACTTTGGATAACCTGAGAAAAAGACACATCATAGTAATGGAATAGTGTTGCATGTGCAAGAAGAGCAGGGAAATCATTGATTATCTTCTATTCCACTGCGAAGTGGCTAGAGATTTGTGGGTATCGATTTTCCATATGTTTAGGATAGAGTGGGCCATGCACCAACGAGTGGTGGAGCTGTTGGCTAGTTGGAGAAGTCAGTTTGGAAGCCACTGCAATATTGAAAACTTTGAAAATTTTGAGAGAATAGTGACAATTAAAAGCTAGTATGTTCAAATTTCTTTATGTTTGGACGGTTGCTTACAAAAGTTCTCGCCTTTTTAATTTTCTAGAATTTTTGGATTTGTGTTCTTCTTCTCCTTAAATTGATATCTCTCTTATATATTTTATGTGTACTTGAGTTGCAACCATTTCGCTTTCTAATAAGATTGAATTACTTATTAAAAGAAAAAAGAGACATGCTAACATATTGTCACATAATATAATTTAGAATTACAAAGGTAAACATCGGTAAAGGATTCTCTTGGTTGACCACTAAAAAGGGTTACTATATCACTTAAATGGCACTTAATAGTGAGAATGAATATTCGAAGCCAATCACATATTGGAACTAAGGCTTTGGTTAGTTTAAATTAGTCAATAAAGTGAAAGACCATACATCTCTTAGCATTAGATATATTAAGATAAAATGGCTGCACCATATTACTTCGAGCATCGCAAAATAAAGTTGAATCTTGAAGTTACCAATTAAGGCATGGTACATGCACTTAATTTGGCAGGTGTAAGAACATTACTTGTTCGAAGTTCAATCCCTTTTCTTGCTTCATATTTATTTCTTTCAAAGAAGTTCCATATCCTATGATGCAAGATATTTTATTATGATACTTCATAAGAAACGACTACAGATATCATTATTTGCATGATAGACAATGCATCATCTATGTCTCTAAATACTTCAGGGACATATACATGGTTACTATACAGCCAAGACAACACCAAAGTTAGCAGTGCATTAGAAACTAGACAAGAACAAACCCTGTCTTAAGAAAACTTAAAGAGCATCCATAGCACCACAAGATGAGAAAAGTCTGCTACTATAGGAAATATGAGCATGATTCAATAATTTTGAAGAAATGAAGGGCACATAAAGACTCAAATTTCAGAATGGATTTTCAGCCAAGAATCCTGAAGTTTAACAGGGTTAAATACCTCGCTGAACAAAATCAAAAACATAAAAAATAAATAAATAAATGGGAAAACATACCTTCCTCTCAAGAGTTGAAACCCTCTGGTGGTATTCCTCCCGCAAAGACTCAATTTCAGCATCATTGGATTTTCTCTGTTCCATAACTTTTAGCAATTAGTGTGGATGTTTGAAATGAGAGGATGTATCTTTTTAACATGGAGTTTATGATCCCCAACACGTTCAATTGAAAGATGCCAACAACCAAGCAGCAAATTGATGGAAAAAGAAATGACAGATATATAACACATATGAACAACCATGGTTTTCAAGAAAACCTGAACAAGCTTGTCCAGACTGGAAACATACAACAAAGGAAATCAACAAATTTGGGGCAAAAACAAGCAATTATAATTTCAAAACATCATGCTAACAAAATAAACATAATTATTTTAAAACTTTCCCAATTTAAGAGTGTTGTGCTTTTAGAAACATACAATCAACAAATAAAGATAGATGCTTTAAATCATTTAATCATGCAAAAAAAAAAGGTAAAGTAATCAATTCTTTTTAAGACAAAAGAAAACATAAGTTTTTTTTGTTTTTTTTTTTTTTCATAACAAGGAACCCCTCCAAGGCGGGGCCACTTCCTGTACCCACTCCAATCGGACAAACCTCGGACCCATATAAAGCGCCCCTCCACACGAATCAGATAATACTCCAACTTCGCCAGTGGGCTAGCTCCAAGAAATTGTTTGCACCCAAGGAGATTCAAACCTTAGACCTGATGGAAACGCCATCAAGACCAATACCCTTACCACTTGAGCCAACTCCTTGAGATTAAAAGAAAACATAAATACATTAAAGAGATAAGAAAATAAGCATTGTAATCCATCACATTAATCAGTTTGATTTATAACATATCTTCAACACGCATTCATACGTGCGTACATACATACATAAACAATATATATATATAAGCGATAAGCACCCCCATGTATACAAGAAGTATACAAGAGAAACCACACCTAACTAGTATGGGCAAAAAGAACAAGAAAATCATGATAACTAATCCCTAAAAGAGAAACATATATATATATATATATGATGATAAAATCATACCAACTCCTACCACGTATATTTGACGAACATAAGGTATTATTGTACATACCTTCAAATCCTCAATCACAGCTTTTAGGTGTTCATTTTCATTCATAAACTTCGCAATCTCATCAGCTTTTGCCTAACAAAATATCAAATTAATCAGAATCTCACACGAAGTAGATATCCAAATATGTCTTGGAGACCTATTGTAAATCCAAAAATTTTATGAGAACTGTAATTTTAAAAGACGTTCTTTCATTTTGAATAATCAAACAAAAAATATAACATCCTTTAATTTCTTTAGAGTGAATGTTGAATAACTTTCAGAGGAAAAGTGATTTTTTACTGACCACTAGTTGACTGTAAGAAAAGTTAGATGCAACTTCCAACACAAGAGAGACCAAGCATCAAGTCTGACGCTCAGTTGCAAGTCTTACCCTACAAGAATATTTGGGCCTCATGAAATACCTGAGCTTGTCTAGCAGCACCTAGCAATGCAGTTTCCATCATTTGCATCTCTCTCTTCACCTTCTCCAATTCAAGCATAGAATCTGAAGAGTCAGAGACGTTTAATCCTGAGCTCAACTGTTGCTCTTTGATGTCAGTTTCATAATCATTTACTTGCTGATCCACTTCCACTGCTTTAACAATTGCATGACTTTCAGGAGAAACCAAGTCAGAAACAATTGTTGAAGCTTCATCTGAAGGAAGTGCTGTGGTCAAGGGATAGTTAGAAGATTCATCAGGGCTATCAGTCTCCTCGGTACTAGCAGAGTGTAAACCAGAGGGCTCAGTCCCGCCTTCAGCATGACTATCACTTGATGCCTCGGCTTGAACTGGATCAATTGTCTCTGAAAGCTCTTCTGCTTGTGACTTCTGTTTATCCATGTTCTCTACTTGTGTCTTCTGTTCATCCATGCTCTCACCCATATCAACGACATTATCTGACTTGTGTGGCACAACCATGCTACTCTCATCTACTTCAATGACACCTGACTTTGTTTGCACCAACTCTGAATTTTCAGAGTGTCCCACTTCTGAAATTTCTTTCTCTAGTAGCATGCCAACAGATTCTAATGTCTCAACATCCTGACCAGTGGGTTCAGCTTGTATAACAGGCATAGGTGTTAATTCAGATTCAGCTTTGTCAGGGTACAAAATCACATTATTTGTTTCCCCTGCTGTCTCTGGATGCTCAGCATCCTTGTCTACCTTGCGCACTTCATTTTCATCTTCTGCAGTGTCTTGTTCAGCTGCCGAATGGAGAGATCTGTCAGTTTCTGGTTCAGTTCCTTCTTTTTCCTCTACTCTAGATTTATGCTGCGGAGATCCAGGGTCTCCAGACGATTCCTCAACTGTATGTGGATGCTGGGAAGATTCCTGCATTGCCGATGATTCGCCAGTACTTTCCTCACTTGTATGCCCCATAAAGGCCATGACAGGATCAAATAGGGCTTTCCTGTCAGGGGCAGAAGCCCATAAACCTGATGATGGCAAGCAAAGAGAGAGGACAGCATAAGCTATAATCAGTCTAAAACCTGAATTATGAACTTTCACACAAAATAATGGATACACTTTTAAATTTTGAGAACTTTGTACAGAACCAGCCATAGAAAAATATACTAAAACATTAGCATAACTTCAACATGTCCTCCTAGATAAACTGACAATAAAGCACATTTATTTTCCAATTATTTCCATATTCCTAAGAACTAGTAGCATACATATTGTTCAGGTATAACCTAAATACCATTCCAACTTAATTTTCAGCTATATTTATCAATACAAGTGACAAACTACTCATGCTTGAAGGGTTCATGTAACAGTACAACAAAAGCACTCCCACTTAAAGAGAAATACTAGAGCTACCATTCACACATGTTCTTTGCAGCGGATGGTCCCAAAAAGTGACAAAACTAATTGAGCCATCACCTGGCACAACTGCATTCAAATGCTGAATTCTGCAGTATGAGCATCCCAAAATGTTCGAACTTAAACTTTGGCACAATTTTAGCTGGAATCTACACTACTAATATTAAGTTCTGCAGTATGAGCATCCCAAAATGTTGGAATTTAAATTTTTGGCACCATTTCAGCCAGAGTATGCAGTAAGGCATCTTAAAGTTTTTTTAGTTTACTTATGTGGGATTGGGATAAGAACGTTTATCCTTTTTTCTTTCAGTATACTTTCTATAATAAGACTAGAGCTTCATAAGTGATTTTAAGGAGCTCCAATTGCAACTTGACTAGTCGTTTTGAAGTGATAACACATATGTGACCAGCACTTTCCCAAAGTCGTTACAAAACCATTGTCGCCTTTACTATTCATCTTAATCATGGAGATTCTTGGTTAATAGTTGAGTAGAGCTACGAAGGGGGGTTTCTTAAAAGAAAAATGACTCCTTTGAACTGGTGTGTTGTATGCACGAGTTTAGTACAGTCTCCATCATCGCTAAATTGCAAGAGAATTACCGTCTTTTGCCTTTTCTTATTCGGGGTTAAATGGTGATGTCTATTAACAAGTCAAGTATGATCTACCGACTCTAATTCGTGATTCCACATCTTTCTTTATTTCTTGCATAAGAACCTTGATTAGTCAGGGTACTTTCATTCCAAAAAGAAAAAAGAATTAAAGCTGTGTGCTCTAGCTGCAGCATTCAATGACGCCACACTACAAAGCAAAACATTCAACCACTTCACTAACATGCCTATGCCCAATTCAACATAACCTGACGACTATACTGGGTGATTAGCAAATCAAAATTCTAATCCAACTATAAAGATTACAGAGTGATAAAGGTACCTTCATTGCTGGATTCGGACTTCTCCGACTTCTCTTCCAAACCGAGAGCGGAGTCGAAATTCTTCTCGATGTTCTTCACACTCTCCTGGAGCTTATTCACCGCTCCGGCCAGATCCGGAAAGTTCCCTAATGAAACTCTCCCACTAAACCACGCCATCTTCTGATTACGAACCGAGAAAATAAAACTCGATCCGAATCTCTCTAACCAGACAATTCGAACGCATCAAAAACCCTGCATTCCCATCCCAAACCAATTCCACAACAACAACAACATCAAAATATAAAAAAGAATAGACAATTAAACCCAAAGAATTCGAAATTAATGGAATTTAGTTTTGAAATCATCCAAAAGGTGATCAAAGCTTCACATCGATGACATACATACACACAAACATATTTGACAAAGATGCGAGATCAGATTCGTAATGAAACGGGTAAATCTAAGAAGGAGATCAACGGTGGGGAGTTGAATCGTGAATGAACCTTTTTGAGGGTCAGATTGGGGGCGGCGGAATGCAGCGAGTTCTCTCGGAATTCGAGAATCAAATCATGGCTATTCTGCTTCGTCGAGCTGCTAAAAACGATTTTGGTATGAGATTGGCGTTTCGGTTCAAAAATGAGAGAGAGAGAGAGAGAGATCTTAGTGGTTTGCTGGAAGAGAGGGTAGTTCGGGGATGGGGACGCGGGTCGATCTGACGGCTCCGTAAAACTAAATATGGTGTCGTCCGGTGAAAGAAAAAATAAAAGTTAAATACTATTGTGGTACATGGAGTTTGCGAGCTTACCATAAAAATTAGAGTTTGTAAACTAAATATGGTGTCGTCCGGTGAAAGAAAAAATAAAAGTTAAATACTATTGTGGTACATGGAGTTTGCGAGCTTACCATAAAAATTAGAGTTTGCTATAAAATTAGGATTTGATATAAACGGGTCTCATTTATTACGGATCAAGATCCCCGGCAATGTTATAAAAATTGCCAGCCCCAAATTTTGTTAATCTTGGCCTTCCATTACAACAAACGGCTTAGAATATGCCACGTGTAAAGCAATATGAAATTCAAAATTTAAATGCCCATTGTTTTGTTTGAGTCTTTCAAAGCAATTTCAATTTGTCCCTTCTCTCCCTCCTTCCCTCCCTCTCCAGAAAATCGTTTGTGGATTGAAGCACAGTGGCTTGGCCACTGTCGGTGTGCGGAGGAAAGCGATTGGGTTGGGAGACATTGGCCCAACTCTGGCTGTTGTACGTGTTTCTCGGTGTCCAAACAGGAATCAGCTGGGTAAGTGTTTAATTTTTCCAGCCTTGGGTATTTCTTCTCTCCCCCGCTCTCGCTCATTTTTTGTTGTAAATCTCACTCTCTGCGCTCATTTTCTGTTTTTATTTAGCTTATCTTGTTAAATTTTCAAGGTTTTTGGGTGTTCCTTTAACCAAATGGGTGAAGTTTGAAATTTTGGGCATTTTTTCTATTTAACCGAATGGGGGAAGGGAAGAGTCTTGCTAATGTTTGGACTGATTTTCTTGGGTTGTTTCTGGAACTGGAATGGGGATTTTTCAGAAACACTTGAATATCTACATTTGAGTATTTGAATTTCTGAAACCGTATCTTATCTGCAACATTTACTGTTCACCATATCTGCAATATCGAACAACATTTTGAATTCAAGCTTATCAGACCAACCCTTGAGAAATTCTAAGATATTATCATATTCTTTTTTAAAGTTATTCTAATAGGTGTTCATCCGAATGAGTGATTTTGGAGTGAGAAATTTTATGGGCTTGTGATTGTGGGTAATCTTTGTGATCTCTGACGTTGGGTGTGTTCTTTACGGTTAATATCTATCTGGCCTCCAACACTGTTTACTTAACATGTAACTTAATTATCAGCAATTACCTTCTGCATAAAAGTTGTCTCAATTTATAGTTTGTTCTCTATGACTAGTTTCTCTCTTGTTGATCTAAGCTTGTTGATTAGAAAACAATTGATGTGAAATTAACTGTTTTCTAATGCATATGAAATAATTATTAACCCACTGCCTTTGTTGTAGATTGGTTTGGTCCTGAAGTAGTGAAGTTGTTTGAAGATAGGCGGTGGTGAAACGTGAGAATTTGTGGATTACCTCCAAACTTCCAAAAGAGAAGAGAGAAGGCAACAAATTCATGTGTAATAACTTAATGATAAATAAAATTTGTAGTGGAATATAGGTCAAAACTTGATCCAAAGTTTTATAGTAACTTAATCTATGAAAATGTTTTGTTGCTGTGTTGAGAATGCTCAACAAAAAAAATCCCATGTATTCTTTGTGATGTTGAATATTGTGACTCGATGAGAAGAATGTAATCTATTAAGGAAATATGCTGTTTTTGTAACTCTATTAAGGGATCAGTGCATTTCTGAGATAATCTTGCCTGTTAAAATACATTCATGTGTCAACCTTGGTCTTGAGTGCACTTTCCATATGCATAGAAAAGAAATAGAGCACTTGGAAGTATACTTTCAGAATAATGCAATTCTTATACATGAAAATAACATCAATTGATTCTTGTACATGGACATGGTACAACACCCAACACCGACATAAATTATGCCAACAAGATTGGGCAAAATGAAACTCAAGCTCACGTGAGTGATTTCACTTGCCTGGATGAAATATGCCACTCTAGCACTTAAGCTAGATCACTAGATACTCAACAATACTACCAAATCTGTCATCAATACAACTAAATATCAATACTATTCATCAAAAGCAATATCCCAATTTCTACAAATGTCTACATTCACATCAATCCCAGTTTCTACAAAATCTAATGCCTTCTAAGATTAACAATGGTATGATCATTTAATTGAAATTTTAGCTCTCAATCTAGAAATTAAGATAATCATATGCTCCATAGTAACAATGACTAAAAATTGTCATATTGGCTGAAAAGTTTCATACAATAGTAACATAATTTTCAAAATTGAATTTTGATTATACTAATCACAAAAGTATCCTCTAAACAACGCCAACCCACCTAAAGCCCAAAAATCACAACCAACGCCACCATTTAAACTCGCACGAGCATAGCGGGCCTTTGAAATGTTTCCAAGTGACGATAGAAAATCAATGTCCTGAATATGTTTCCAAAATCAAAGTCAATTTTCAAACTAATAAGAAAGTGCTAAAATTTTCTTTCTATTTGTAAGTTTGTTACTTACCAAGGAAATTCCTGAGATTTATATTTGTATTTGCGCTATCAGCAGGAAGTGTTGGTGTAAGATTAAATCCATCAGTTACCTAAAAAAAGCATAACACTTAACTTGTCAACTTAATATGAGACGTATTATTATTTTTCAAGTATGATGTAAGTGTAAGTTTACCCGTAGAAATTCAATGAAACCGGTTTCAGGTCTATCTCCAAATGGTTCTTCAAATGTTGTCATTGGTACTGAATAAGGCACTTGCTCAATTTGCTATATTATAAAACAAAATAAAATATCATTAACAAAAACAACAAACATGAAATGCTTTTAGACATATTAGAAAATTACAATTATTTTAGGCTATTTCGCTATAAACTCAAATTATGTTCACCTGACGAGAATAACATTTTGCATGTGAGTTAGAGTTATCATCCTGAATGTTGAGAGAACAATTAATTTCCTGCAAGTAAAAGAAAATTTATTGTACCTTTTAGTATTAAATCTAATAAGTCATATGAGATAAATGTGAATTTATAAAGGTAGAATGTTACCTGAAAGAACTTTTCCCCAACATTATTCTTTGTTGTAATTTTTGTGTTCTTCTTTGACTGATTCTCAACCCAACTTCTAAATCGTTTTCCACCCTTCCGACCATCCTTCTTTTTGATCCCTTTTATCGTTTCAAGTAAATTCTCAACAAATGGGGTATGAATTGCAATTTCATTGCCATTTGACAGTGACATGTGAACTTCATTATTAGTAGTACTTGAATTTTTTATATTTTGAACATGTTTTTCCATTCCCTCTAACATTCCCTCTACAAAAGCATATGCCTCATCATTGTCAGTTGCTTCAGCGACTAATTTTACCACCCTTGGACACAATTTTCTATATCGTTGTGTAACATTTAAATTCACATCCTCTTCCACATTTTTGGTCTTAATATAGATATGCCCACTCTTTGCTTCTCTTGTCCACCTCTTCAAAATGTATGTATCAGGAATTATCTTAATATCAAGCAAATCAAAAACTTTCAAAGCATGACAACACAAAATCCCAAATGTTTCGAACTTCATGCAACTACATGAGATTATCTTATTGTTACGGTTGAAAATTACTTTATACTCCTTGTCTTTCTCATAAAGTGCAACAATATACTCATGCACTGACTGACTCTCACTGCGATGTTTTATTATCGTTGCTGATGCATAGTCATACTCATCGTGAAATTTTTTAAATATCACAGGAGTATACATTTGTGCCGCATGCTTCAACAAAGGAGAATTCTTCAATCCCAATGTGGGCAATTTTTGTCGAGCATTATATTCAGCCTCCAATTCCTTATGCCGCTTTTGCTCTACCACTCGCTCAAAATGTTGAAAAAATTCCAATATACCCAACTTTGATTTTAAGTAAGCTTTCAAGTCCCTATTCAAGCTTTCATTGAGTTGAGTACTCTGCACTCCCAAAGTAAATGCATTCTTCATGTGACACTTAGCCCATTTTGTCTTCAATTTGTATATACCGTCCAACCAACTAACTAACCCACCATTATATGTCTGAATCATTTTTTTCCAAGCATTTTCAAATTCAATCTCATCTTCATTTTCAAACATACAAGATTTATAGTCCCGTAAAAAATGAGAACCATCCTTCATCAAATTTCCCAAATGCTTGATGCCATTTTGCATTATGTGCCAAGTGCACAATCCATGCCAGGTGTCTGGCATCACCTCAGTTAATGCCTTTGCCATTGCAACATCTTGATCTGTAAATATTGTTTGAGGCTTTTTACCTCCATGTGCATCTAAGAAATTTTCAAAAAGCCATTTGAATGATTCTGCCGTTTCATCATATAAAAGTGCAGCCCCAAAAATCACAACTCCTCTATGGTGATTAAAACCAGTAAAGACAGCTAAGGGTCTTAATTCTTTATTCGTGCCATATGTAGTGTCAAAAGTTATAACATCACCAAAATAGGCATAGTCAATGATCATTCTAGCATCAACCCAAAAAATGTTAGTTATTTGCTCCTCATTATCTAATTGGACAGCATATTGAAACGATGGATTTTTAGCAAGTTGTTCCTGAAAGTACCTTAATAAGCAACCAGCTTCATCATATATCAAATTCTTTTGCTGTCTTGTTCGAAGATAATTTTTTTGATCAAGCTCAGTATATCCAAGATTTGCTCTCCCATCAGCTTCTCTACTCATCAGCGCATGGGTTGCCTTAGGTGAGATTCCAGAAGCACATGCCAAATCAATTGCAAATGCTTGAACTTCTGACATTTTTCGATGTGACCTCATCATATGAACAGTTTCTTGAAGATGCAAAATATGATTATGTTCAGCTACAAAATCATAAACCTTGTACTTCCCAGTCTCTCGTACTAATGAAATAAACAACCGCGCATGGCAGTTAGTTTTTATTTCATCTCGATGACAAGTATAAAAATGATCCCGCTTGTCTACTCCTCGAACACCTTTCTTACAACAAACAAATCCTCTCGATGTTACTTTTCCATCTGACTTACTTTTATTTATAAATTTTTTTCTCACTCCAAAACCCATTTGCTTTCCATAATTTTTTCAATCCCATGCATCTTCTAGGGTATTAAATTCCATATCAACTTTAGGTGTCCAATCTATTTGAGTATCCATATTTTGAAGGGACTCGTCCATAATGCTATCCATTTTTTTTTTTTTTTGTTACAAAAGTATATTTCTGGCATCAACAAACAAGAAATAAAATTATATAAGTCAAACAAGATCGACATTACTTTTTGTTGGAAGATTTAACCTTCCATACAAAGATAATATATACACACATTAGCACTTGACAACAGGCTCTTAGGTTTTTATTTTTTAATTTTTTTTTTCTAAAAAAAAAATCAGGTCTTACTCTTAGGTTTAGTTTAAAGTGAGTCTTTTAAAAACAAAAGAGTAATATATTGAAAAAAAAAAAAAAAAAAAGAAGAAGAAGAAGTAAAATACTAAAATCCTTATATAAAGTCTTCACATCAACTTTTTTTTTTTTTAAGCAATAGAGCAACAATATGAGATTATTCCTTAGAAGTCTTCATTGTTTTTGTTATAAAAATATTATTGCTTTAGGGACAACAAATAGAGAGACAACAAATAACAAATAGTAGCATAACAACCCCAATCCCTAATACAACAAACCCACTAAAAGACCAAAATGAACTGCAAAAATGGACAAAGAACTCAAAACAAGATTACCAGCTCGGTAGTGTGATCCCTGTTTAGTCGAAGTTTTTCTCAGTTTTTTGATATGAACAGTGCCACACCAGTTGTGGTCCGAAACAGTTGCAAAAGCTTGCTGTCAAAGCTTTTCTGGTTTTTTTTTTTTTTTCTCTCCTGGAAGAGATGAAAAAGGAAGAAGCAAAGGAAGAAGGAAGAAGCAAGTTTTGGAGGGAAAAAAAATTTAACCTCGGGAATATGCCACCCACATTTTTGTAGGTGTCATATTATAGGCCATTAGATGTATCCAATGGCTTATATTAGCAAAAGTGCTGGCTGGCAATTTTAAGGGATTGCTGGGGATCCCTATCCATTTATTACACACTTAATAAACGTGTCTGTAATGCCCCCAAAATAATAATAAGATAAAATATATATATTCATTCGTCATAATCACATTGTAAAAGAAAACAACATTTGCGTTGTAATAATGCCCTAAACCAATTTTTCCCAAAAAACACAAAATATTTTTTACTTTGGTCAAACGTTCGAAGTAAATCCTAGGCTCAAATATTTAATGCTTCTCTAGAACGTTCGAGTAAAACCTAGACCATTGGTATAATAGTACAAGAAGTGCTAGGGAGCCAAACAAATGAATTTAGAAAAATTTTCAAACTGACGTGACAGACCGTGAGTCGCAAATAAGAGAGAGAGAATTGCATTTTTTTTAATTTAAAAACCATTACCACGTCAGTTTTGAAATTTTTCTGTGTTCACTCATTTGGCTCTTTAGTACTTCTCTAATAGTACACCAAACATTTGAATGTAATGCATTGAACGTTTGATATTGCGTGAAAATAAAATTTAATCCATTAGTTATATCATTCGGCCTAATCTATTCCACCCACCCCTTTAAATACACCACATACACCCTTTAGACATCATTCATTACTGTAATGACCCCGATGGGCAAGTCAATTAACTAGCAATTGATCCCATGGTTCGTCTCTCACCCCTATTCCTCACGGGACAAGACTCAGGGATTTCAACCTCTCATAGACGAGAGACCTCAGGGAAAGACTTTCTAAACTATAGGAATAAAAAGCATTACATACACAACCACACATTCATACACCAGAATAAACAAAATACCTCATAATATAAAGGTAATCATCAAATGTACCGATCTTCAAACCATCATCAAATAAGATTACAACCCATAATATAATTGTCTTAACAAAAGATCAACAGATCAAATCCTAAGTTTAAACAAAGCTAAAGGGATAACAATCTCGATCATGTTTGCGCGGATGGTTCCTCCATCAGTCCACATAGAATGTAACCAAACTACATCCAAGTCCTCAAAAATTACTCGAATCAAATCATGCACGATCACCCACGTCTGCTTCGAAGGCATCTTCCTCTAAGCTAGCTAAACCATGCAATTATTCATAATGGAGGAGGAAAAACTTAAAATAAAGGAGTAAGTCTAAAGACTTAATGAATATTAACGCATATAATGTCCATGCCAGTTTTTGTAATGAACTCTGGTTTTATAAAGTACGAAAGAGTTCCATCATGATAATTTTCCATAGATGTGATATAAATATATGATATATACATATGATATAAGATAACAGTCATAGTTCAACAGTATGATCTATCCGAGATATTACTCCTTCTCAGTAGGCTTAGCGCTGTCCCAAGGGACCTGTAATACAATGCTAATGCCCCAACTATTGTGCGCTACCGTACATAACACTAACGGCACGTCTAAGTTCAACCTCGGGTGGCCCACACTGCTATTGATGTCCGTCCTATAGTGACCGCCTATTAAGGTTGCTCCAGCCATGAAACAAAATTGGATCCAAGGCCCATATAACAACACACACATTTGACCATAAAGTTAACATGTATAGTAAGCCCATGGCTATTATACTGCACATACCGGTATACCATATCATACGATGCAATTTATCTTGTCTGTATTTTACATGTATGCTTTTTATAAGTCTCACTTTGTTAACATATTCAGCACAACATTTTTCTCAAAAATGCTAGAGTTCATGTGCAACAAGTGTAAATTGTGAGAGTTGCAAATATGCATGTTTTGGTACACAAAATAGACATGCAATTATGGAAAATAACATCAAGCATTATGTGAGTTAAAACTCACTTGGGTCGATTAAATCCTCCGAGTACACCTTCAACAAGTTCAGGTCCTCCAAATCTGTGAAAAACCTTCTATTAGTCCTAGGTCTGACTAAAACAACCCTAGAACATGAAAACAGGAGCTATCGAAGGGCCGACCAAAATAGCATTCCCTGTAACGCTTCTGACTGTATGTTCGGGCTCAATGCCATACGTCCGCCTAGAATGTTTTAAGTAGAACCTTATTTTGTTCATTCATCCGCCTAACCTCCCACATTGATTTCTAAGGCTACCAAAAGGTCTCCTAAGACTACCTATCTTAAAACAATGTCTCCATGCAATAGAAAATATAATGGAATGCTAAACCCAACTCTAAACAACATCAAAGGTATAATATGTCTAAGTTTCAAACCAACATCTAAGCTACTCTAGAAAGCATTAAAAGAGCATAACGACTTAGAAATAAAAGTTAGGCGTAAAGGGTTACCTCCTAGAAGCAACCTTCAAGAAAACACCTCTCATTCTCCACAAAACACACAACATCATAAGAACACACTCACAAGAGGTTTATGGGAGCTTGGGGGTGAGTTTGAGCAAGAAAAGGGCGAGGGTAGAGTTAGTATTTATAGAGTAAAGAAGCTAGAGACGCTCACCAACTCTTCTTAAAAGTAGCGGACGTCCGGTACTATTGAGGTGTATGTCCGATACTATTTATCCAGCTGTCCAAAAGCTGTATCGTACGTCCAGGTATTATCCAGAGGTTTTCCAAAAAGTAGCGTACGTCCAGTGGTCCCCCATCGTATGTCCTTATACTATTTGCATGCGTACGTACGGTGGTCCACCCACGTACGTCCTCTACTAACGACAGAAGCGTACATCCGGCAACCCTAGCGTACGTTCGGTTAGAAAGTTCAAAATACCCAAAGTGCCCTTCCAGCTGTTCCTAGTGACCCAAAACCCAAATTAAACCTCTAACTAAGCTACCTAAGCTACCTAAGCTTAGTTAATTATTTGGGTCACTACATTCTCCCATCCTTATAAAAATTTCGTCCTCGAAATTTCTAGATAAAATACCAAAAGAATAGCATTCAAAGAGGAATACAATGTTACCTTTCGTCCGTAGTATCGTCAACATCGTGCTCAGTAGGTTCCTGTGCTATATTTTCCCATCCATTAACTGGTGCTTCATCATCCTCGAACAACTGCAGAAATCATCTCGCAAGTCATCTAACGGGTCATACTCAATGTTACCAACGTTGTACCAGTCGTCGTCAATCTCTACCCCTAAATCCATCAACTCACAAAAAGAGTAGTTCCACATGCAATCTAGGTCAATTGGTATAGGTGCCATGATGTTGTAAAGAAAAGCAAACTCTTTCTTAATCAACTATTTCATTACCCAAAACAAAAATGTGTATACTATCCAAGTATAATCTTGAATAAAAGAGTTATACACGATCACTCAAACAAATGCGGATAACGACTCTGCATGTCTTGCTCCGCCTCCCATAATGCTTCTTCGAGACCATGGTTACACCATAGTACTTTAACGAGAGGAATCATTTTGGAACGTAAGACTTGCTCCTTCCTATCAAACAATCTTTACAGGCTCCTCAACATAGGTCAATCCCTTCTAGATCTGTAACACCCCGATCCCATATTGGGAAGATGAGAAGAAGCTCACATAGAGTGGATGGTTTATAAAGATAGTCATGGGTGCTAAGTCCCACATTGCCTAGTTACTAAGTGAAACTGGGCTTTATAATGAATTCTAGGGAAACTCTAAATTGACTAGTCCTTTTGTAGTAATAGCACAGATGTGGCTAGCTCTTTTTCCTGGACCGTTACAAGTGGTATCAGAGCTACCTAATAATGCCAGGTCATATGGTACTAGAGCACTGCATGACGTGGACCTGACGAGGACGTCAGGAGTTTAAAAGGGGGAGTTTGTAACACCCCGATCCCATATTGGGAAGATGAGAAGAAGCCCACATAGAGTGGATGGTTTGTAGAGATAGTCATGGGTGCTAAGTCCCACATTACCTAGTTACTAGGTGAAACTAGGCTTTATAAAGAATTCTAGGAAAACTCTAAATTGACTAGTCCTTTTGGAGTAATAGCGCAGATGTGGCTAGCGCTTTTCCCTGGACTGTTACAAGTTGTGACGTCCCACATCGCCTGGGTATGGAGATGAGAATGTGCTTAAATGTATACTACACCCTTAATGACAACAACACGTTTTAAAGCCGTGATGGTCATGATCCCATCAGAACTCCGCAGTTAAGAGTGCTTTTGTTGGAGTAGTACCAGGATGGGTGACCTCCTGGGAAGTCTGGTTTGGGGGAGCCAAAAGCGAACAATATTGTGTGTCATTGGGGTGGGATGTTACATATGGTATCAGAGTCATTGCCCAGCCTGAGATGGGGGAGCATGCACAAGCCCATGAAGGTCGCTAGCGGGCGTTCGCTGGGGCGGACGCTAAGAATGGGCTAATCCCATGAAGGTCACCAGCGAGGACGCTGGATCCTAAGAGGGGGTGATTGTGACGTCCCACATCACCTTGGTATGGAGATGAGAATGTGCTTAAATGTATACTACACCCTTAATGACAACAACGCGTTTTAAAGCCGTGATGGTCATGATCCCATCAGAACTCCGCAGTTAAGCGTGCTTCTGCTAGAGTAGTACCAGGATGGGTGACCTCCTGGGAAGTCTGGTTTGGGGGAGCCAAAATCGAACAATATTGTGTGTCATTGGGGTGAGATGTTACAAGATCTCTTACAGCTCATATTCCACAATTACATAGGGGTTAGTGATGTACTTCCTTAGGATTGAGATATGAAAAACATCATGTATTTCGACCAAATCTGAGGGTAAGGCAACCTTGTATGCCAACCTCCCTATTCTCTTGGGTGATCTCAAACGGTCCAATAAATCAAGGGCTGAGCTTCCCTTTCTTCCCAAATCGCATCACTCCCCTCATGGGTAGTATCTTGAGGAATACATGATCCCCAACATCGAATTCCAACGGTCGTCTCCGGTTATCGGCATAGCTCTTTTGCCAACTCTGTGCTACACTCATCCTTTCCCTAATGATGAGCACCTTGTCGCGAGTATCTTGAATCAACTCCGGCTCTAATGCCTGCCTCTCATTGACGTTATCCCAATACAAGGGTGACTGAGACTTACGTCCATAAAGTGCTTCATAAGGCGACATTCAAATAGTCGCCTGATAGCTGTTATTATAGGCAAACTCAATCAAAGGTAGGTAGTAGACCCAACTACCTTTGAAATCCAACACGCAATCTCATAGCATGTCTTCTAGAATTTGGTTAGTCCGCTCCGACTAACCATCTGTTTAGGGGTGAAAAGCAGTACTAAACTTTAGCTCTATTCCTATCTCCTTCTGCAGACTTTGCTAAAACCTCAAAATAAAGCGAGAGTCTCTATCCGATACAATTGCCGATGGTGCTCCATGTAATTGGACTATATTCTGGACATATAGTTTGGCTAATTTATCCATTAGATCCTTAACCTTCATGGGAATGAAGTGAGCACTCTTTGTGAGACGATCGACTACTACCCAAATGGAATCCTCTCCAGTGGATGTCTTGGGTAACCCCAAAATAAAATTCATAGCGATCTCATCCCACTTCCACTTAGGTATAAGCAAGGGTTTGAGCGTCCCTACCGGCCTCTGATGCTCTACTTTAACCTGTTGGCAGGTTGAGCATTGCTCCACAAGTCTTGCGATATCCCGCTTCATATTGTTCCACTAATATGATCCTTTCAAGTCCATGTACATCTTAGTACCACCAGAATGTACAGTGTACGGGGAACGATGAGCCTCGCTCGTTATCTCCTTCCTTAGTCCTCCGCTTTCTGGCACACATACTTCCTTGAAATGGGTGAGCAACCCATCGTCCTTAAGACAAAATTCCTTAGCCTTCCCTTCTTCAAGTAACTACATGATCTTGGCACACTCAGGGTCCCCCAATTGAGTGGCTTTGATTCTTGCAAGTAGCTTCAGCTGAACCACCAGGTTCGCCAAGTGTGCAGGCGCACCTTCGCCTATTACTTCCAATCTCATCCTAGCAAACTCCCTAATCAACTAGGGTTGAGAAATTCTAAGAGCGGCAAGCTCCACCATTGATTTCCTACTCAACACATCTGCTACAACATTAGCCTTGCCAGCGTGATAATTGATCTCATGTTAAGCTCCTTCTGAGTAAAGAAGTACTTCAAGCTCTTATGGTTCGTGTAGATCTCTCACTTTTCGCCATACAAGTAGTGCCTCCAGATCTTTAAAGCAAACACGACTGCTACCAATTCCAAGTCGTCCGTAGGATAGTTCTGCTCATAAGTCTTCAGTTGGCGTGAAGCGTAGGCAATAACATTGCCGTTTTGCATAAGCACGCACCCTAATCCCTTCTTAGTGGCGTCGCTATACACTACGAAATTGCTAGGTCTCGTAGGTAAAGCCAACACAGGAGCAGCTATCAAGCACTCCTTTAGCTCTTGAAAACTCCTCTCACACTTGTCCGTCCAAACAAAGCGGGCGTTCTTCTTAGTCAAAGTAGTAAGTGGTCCCGATAGCTTAAAGAAACCCTTGATGAAGCGTTGATAGTAACCAGTGAGTCCTAAGAAACTTCGTATCTCGAATACGCTGGTTGGCCTAGTCTACTCCATCATTGCCTTTACCTTCCCCGGGTCAACTGCTACACCTTCTCCAGAAATTACGTGGCCAAGAAAAGACACGTTGTCCAACCAAAACTGGCACTTCTCGAGTTTAGCATAGAGCTTCTTCCTTCGAAGCCTCTCAAATGCCTTCTGCAGATGCTCCTTATCCTCCTTCAATGTCTTCGAGTAGATCAGGATGTCGTCAATGAAGACTGCGGTGAATTGGTCCAGATAGTCATGAAAGACTATTCATTGTGTTCATGAAGACAGCTGGTGCGTTAGTTAGTCCGAAAGACATAACTAGAAACTCGTAGTGTCCATAATGAGTCCTAAAGGCCGTCTTAGGAATGTCTTCTTCCTTCACCTTCATTTGGTGATAGCCTGAGCGCAAATCAATCTTAGAAAACACGCGTGCTCCCTGCAGCTGATCCAACAAGTCGTCAATCCTTGGTAGAGGATACTTGTTCTTAATCGTCACTTTGTTCAACTCGCGGTAATCGATACACATCCTCATCAATCCGTCCTTCTTCTTTATGAACAACGCCAGAACTCCCCACGGTGATGTACTTGGGCAGATAAATCCTTTATCTAAAAGCTCTTAGAGCTGTTCCTTTAGCTCCTTCAACTCTAACGGTGTCATCCTATATGGTGCCTTAGATGTAGGATTAGTGCCTGGCACGCACTCTATTCCAAATTCAACCTCTCTCTCTAGTGTCAATCTAGAATAGTCTGTTGAAAAGACATCCGGATAGTCTCGTACCATAGGGATGTCTTGTAGGTCCTTCTTTTCTTCCTTCGCTAGGGCGATAACAAATGCCAAAAACATCTGCCCTCCTCCAAAAATAAGCTTCCTGGCTCGAACGACAGAAATAGTTGGAGGTACAGACCTCACTCGTGATCCAACGTACGTTACTTCTCCTTCTCCCCACGGTCTAAGCGTGACTTGCTTTCAAGCACAAACGATAATCACCAGATGCTTCGCCAGCCAATTCATTCCGAGAATAACGTCTTAACTTATCATAGGAATAACAACTAAGTTTGAGGGAAGTACTCTTCCACATATGCTAACAGGGCATTTGCAAACTACACGCTTACAAACTACAGTTTTTTCTACGGGAGTAGTTACAGCAAGACCAGGTTCCAAAGTTCGTACTACAAGTCTAAACAGTCTTACGAACATAATAGATACAAAAGAGTGGGTAGCCTTTGAATCAATCAAAATTGAAGCTTCAAATCCAAGTATAGGGACAGTACTTGTCACTACTTCCAATCCTCCCTCCGACTCTCCTGGAACAAGCGCGTAAACTTGCCCTGGCGCCAAAAGTTTCTGAGCACCTCCTTTGCCCACGCAATCCTTGCTGAATTGACCAAACTGGCTGCACCGATAGCAAGTCCCAGTTGCCATTCTACATGGTCCCCAATGAACCTTGTTACACTTCCTGCACAATTTTGGTATCTGACTCTTCTACGACGGAACTTGAGGGTTACTAGAGGTACGCCCTTGTGACCTCTGGGGTGGAAAGCTCCCCACTACCATCCTCTTAGCTGGCCCGGCTCCCATTGCCAAAGTACCAGGTCCTTGGGCCCTCCTCTTCTGATCCGCGTACTCAGCCGCATTCTCTTTCAGGCTTTCCTCGTAGATCGAAGCTCGATCCACGAGCTGGGAGAAATCACGAATGTCGAAGCAACTCATTATAATCTAAATATGAGAGTTCAGACCTCGTTCAAACTTCTTCACCTTCTTCTCCTAATTCGGAATGAGGTACAAGCCAAATCGAGACAACCGTAGAAACTTCACGGCGTACTCAATCACCGTCATTCCCCCCTGAACCAAGTCCAAAAATTCCTGCGCTTTCACCTCCTGCATGACTCTAGGAAAGAAGTGCCGATTAAACTCATGCTTGAAGATATCCTAAGTAATGGCATCCTCTGATCCCAAATCAGTGACAAGTGCCACCTTCTTGTCCTACCACCAGCGCTTAGCTTTCCTAGTCAGCTTATAAGTAGCATAAGCCACCTTCTGCTCATTGGTGCACCCAGTAGTGGCTAAAAATTCTCCCACATCATTTAGCAAATTCTCTACGCTGATGTGATCGCCTCTCCCATCGAAGCTCTCCATTTGATGACTACAAAAGTCCTTCAAAGAACTAGCTCCTTAAACTGGCTGCCTTGCGACCCTATCTCGATCTAATGTCGACACTAGCTAGCCAATTGCGTCCATCACCTAACTTCCCAAAAGCGCTGCTTCATGGACCGGAATGTCCATAGGCTCGGGGTGAACTTGTCCTCAGGGCTTCCGATTTCTAGCGCATTAGGTCCGGTTGCTGGGTTCCTTTGCGGCGACATTCTCTATAATGAAGAGCAGAGTTAGAACTGACTCATCTAGAACCGAACGACGAACCTAGAGGTTAAGTCCTAACAGCTTATCTAGCCTTACTCTAGTGCGATCATAGCCTAAGTGCTCTCTTTCCTCTATCCTATAGTCCTTTCTGAGCATAAGGCTTTGATACCAACTGTTTCTCAAAAATGCTAGAGTTCATGTGCAACAAATGTAAATCGTGAGAGTTACAAATATGCATATTTTGGTACACAAAATAGACCTGTAGTCATGGAAAATAACAGCGAGCATTATGTGAGTTAAAACTCACCTGAGTCGATTAAATCCTCCGAATACTCTTTCAACAAGTTCGGGTCCTCCAAATCTGTGGAAAACCTTCTATTAGTCCTAGGTCTGACTAAAACAACCCTAGAGCATGAAAACAGGAGATATCGGACGGCCAACCAAAATAACGTTCCTTGTAACGCTTCTGACCATACGTTCGGGCTTGATATCGTATGTCCGTCCAAAATGTTTCAGGTAGAACCTTATTTTGTCCATTCGCCCTCCTATCCTGCCACATCGATTTTAATGGCTACCAAAAGGTATCCTAAGACTACCTATCTCAAAAAAAATGTCTTAATGCAATAGAAAAACATTATGGAATGCTAAACCCAACTCTAAACAACATCAAAGGTATAATATTTCTAAGTTTCAAACCAATGTCTAAGCTACTCTAAAAAAGCATTAAAAGAGCATAACGACTTAGAAAGAAAAGTTAGGCACAGAGGGTTCCCTCCTAGAAGCAACCTTCAAGAAAGCACCTCTCATTCTCCACAAAACGCACAATCTCACAAGAACACACTCACAAGGGGTTTTTGGGAGCCTGAGGGTGAGTTTGAACAAGAAAAGGGCGAGGGTAGGGTTAGTATTTATAGAGGAGAAAAGCTAGAAATGCTCACCAACTCTTCTGAAAAGTAGCGGACGTCCAGTACTATTGGGGTGTATGTCCGATACTATTTACCTAGCGGTCCAAAGGTTGTATCGTACGTCCATGTATTATCTAGAGGTTTTCCAAAAAGTAGCATACGTCCGAAGGTCCCCCGTCGTACATCCTTGTACTATTTGCAGACATACGTACAGTGGTCCCCCCGTGTACATCATCTACTAATGATAAGAGCGTACGTCCGGCAACCCTAGCGTATGTTCGGTCTGAAAGTCCAAAAAACCCAAAGTGCCCTTCCAACTATTCCTAGTGACCCAAAACTCAAATTAACCCTCTAACTAAGCTACCTAAGCTAAGTTAATTACTTAGGTCACTACATTACCTATGCACTTCAGCCACCCCAATCCTCGAGGGAGAGAGAGATTCTAGAGAGAGAAGAACCTGATTTTGATATTGCTTTATCTTTAATATGGTTAACCTTAGATTATATTATGATCATATGATTTACCATGATTCTTACAAGTCTTAAGCCAAACATGATGAGTTTATAATTTATTTCTGTAAAAAGTAAATAATTTTCCAAAAGTTTTGAATTTACTCTTGTTTTCCAAAATTTATAACGTTAATATAGTTTAACATGTTTTATTAAGTTTTTATAAGCTTTGGTTAAGATTTGATTCGTAATCAATAGAGATATGGAGTTTTTCATGCATTCTAGTACCTATCAAACTTTCTATAACATTTGGTCAAATGTTCAATTGTCTTTTACTGAACGTTTGATATCGAGACCCAATGTTTGATAATGCTTAGAATAAATGATTAGGGTGGGTATGTTTCACAATAGCGGGAGTTCGAGACGACCGAGATTATGGATGAGTAGATGAGCGGGTGAGGTAAATAAATGCTTACAAAATTGTTTTAATAACAACATGCAATAAGTTAGGGGATTCAACATGCTTTACTTTTCAATAAGATGTTATGAATCTACCAAGTTGTATAACATGTTAGATTGCTTTTAATAGACGAATGTTTATATATGATTTTCTAAGTAAAAGAACAATATTTGCATCTTATACACTAGTATATGTGGTATAACGGCCATGAACTTACTATTATATGGGCTTGACCCTATGGTTACAAAGGTGTATATATTTATGTTTAGCCTTGGATTAAATGATTATTTCATGACCGACATAACCATATTTGATTAGTGGTCACTATAAACGGATGGTAGTAGCATCGTGGGTCACCTGAGGTCAGACTCGGTCTGGTTGCTAGTAATGGACGGTATGCAACAGTATCCAGGGCTTCAATATTGTACTATGCATCCAATGGGATAGCCCCAACTCTACCAAGACGAGGTTAATGACTTGGAGAGATTATACAGATGATAGTTATGATTAAATGAATATGTTACATCACTTCTTTAAAATAAACCATATATTTAATGGTATAATAGCAGAGACAATTCATGTTATATTTGTGAAAACTCACTTCTAATATTCATGAGTTATGAATTGTCACATAAAGCTCATTATATAAATCGGATCTGTGATAATTTACTTTACTAAATCATGAACTTATACATCTATTTCCCTTCCACCTGCCAAACATTTCGGTGTTTTGCTGTTTAGTAGATTGCCAAAATATAGAGTGAGAAAATTTGCTAGGATGAAGACACCAAGCGAATGGCTCGCATTGTTAGGTTTGGGTAGATATTCTTTGATGTTTATAGAATGTTGCTGGAAGCTCTGAGTCTGTAATCGATGATACATATTGATATTAATAGATAATTATAATTGTAGTAATCTTAGATAATGTATTTCTATTTTTTTGATTGTTTTTACTTTGATAAGTTATGGCTGATATTACCAGTCGTTTACTAATTAATCGGCCTAGAGGCATTGCTAGTAGCACTCTCCAAGTTGATCGAATTTAATCATTGAATTCCTAGGTTTAGTTTAGTTTAGTTTAGTTTAGTTTAGTTGTTTTTTTTTATTTTTTTTTATTTTTATAAAAAAATTAATTTGATTGTTTTAAAATAATTAATTCCTAGGTTTAGTTTAGTTTAGTTTAGTTTTAGTTTTAGTTTTAGTTTTTTTTTTTTGATTTTTTAAATTTAATTTGAGTAAAAAAAAAAAAAAAGAGAAAATGTGGGCTTTTTGTTGTTGCAGTAGTTTTGGTTTAATTCCAATTTTCTAATTAGAGCATATACATTTTTTTACCATACTAAGAAATACGAATAATTATTCAATTCCACCATCATCCATTTTCATTAATAATTATTTATATATTTTCCTAATAGAATACTTATTCGCATACCAAATAAGGCCTATTAATAACCTTTTTTTGGTGACCATCAAACCCTAGAGAGTGGTGTAGAGAGAGCATAGTAGAGTTTTGGTGGGTGGGGAGCAACTCTCCTCCTAGCTTGGTGGCGGTGTGAGGTCTGATAGCAGTGCATGAAAGGGGATTCCACCTACTGAAGAGGTGCGTGAGGGCACGTCTATGCACGGTTTTTAGGTTGATTTTGAAGGGTGTGTAGATTGGCTACCCCTGACCCGGGATCTGGTGGTCCCTTGTGCAAACAACTGATGGCGACGGCACATGGCTGGCCGATAGTGGCACTTGAAACGCGTGAGAGTGTGTTGGGTTTTTGTTGTTTTTAAATAATATTGTCTTTTCTCTATATTTGCTTTCAACATCGATCTATGGAGTGAAGTTTTAGTTGTCTCCTTAGGTTTTGCTTTCACGAATCCTTAAGAATAATAAAATTAGTTTCTGGTCGATCTTTGTTTTATTATGGTTCCTTTATGAGAGTAAACTATAAACCGATATAGACGGAATTATTAAGCATAAAGAAGAATTGTCACTGTAGTGCCCCAGAATTTTCAAAGCTATTTAAATAGATTATTTTGATAATGATGTTATTTTAATATCCATTGTAGCTAAGGATTTTAATTCTTGGGAAATTTATGAGAGTGATAATTAGATAATGGTAATTGGTAAAATAATAGGATAGTAAATGGTAGGTATAAGGATGGTAGAATAAGAAGGTAGAATAGTATAGGTATAATAGTATAGGGTTGGTAGAATAGTATAGGGTTGGTAGAATAGTATAGGGTTGGTGAAATAGTAAAATGAGGGTATAATTGTAAATTGAAGGTAGAATAGTGTTTGATTTTCTCCTATAAATAGAGCTCTTCTCCTTCACAATTTTCACCACTCATCTCCTCTCCCATCTCTTGCATATATTCTTCCTTCTTCCGCTTTTTACTCGGTCTTTCTTCTTTCTAAGAGTGTTTACTCAGAACAGAGAGAGAAAGGGCGAGACCAAGCGCTACAAGAAAGAAAGAACACAAGAGATAGCGGACTTTAGAAATTAGTTTCAAAAGATATACTAGTGGTGTTAGTCATATTGGAGCAACTGGATTCCTTCATACCACTTTTAGCTTCAGTCTAGAGGTAAGTAAATTCACTACCCCTTCTAAAATTACTTCATGTCATGCTATTTATTCATTCTTTAGTAAATTGTAAATGATTATTTTATTTATGTATTATGAAGTTATGTTGCACGCATGAAGGATTTCTAAAAGAATTATCTAGAAAGTTTCTATTTATTTAAACGCTTTCTAAGTACAACAAGTTTATATTTGAAAAGGTTTTCAATTTGAGAAAAGAAAGTTGAGAAATGATGATGATTATAAGAAAGAAAAAAAAGATGATAAACCCTCCTACATGTTGCCCTAAGATGCATCAAAAGAAGTACAAAGAAAAGTACAAGAGATGAGATAAATGTTTATGAAATAAGGGCACATGTATGGAGGAGAGTATTTTTGGCCCCAAGATAAGTAAAGATGAGAGTTCGGTACCGATACTCGGATGGAGGCGAAACCACTGAAGGAGGCTATGCCAGAAGGTGGTATTCCATCAACTAGACCGTTGAGTGCACCAAGAAAGAGTTAATTGACGGTCGGGCATGGCTGTGGCCACAGTTCAGTGCCATGGTCACAGGACCCGCAACCCTCGTGCACAGGGGTAATAGTGTACATGGGCCCTATTATGAGAAAATGAATCTATATTTTCAACGATGATATGCTATGATGATTTACAGAGATAATTTATACTGATGATTTATAATGATGCATCATGATGATGATTTATAAAGATGATTTACAACGATGATCTATTACAAGATGTAATAGTATGTATATGTTACGGGGGATGCAACCGTACATACATATATTATTATGGCTAGAAGTATATTTATTTGTAAAAAAATGATTTTCAAAACTGAGAATAAGGAGTAAAACTATCTATGGTCGTGGATGTTACTTGCTGGGCCCCCTTTGGGCTCATTCAGTTTTATTTCTTGTTTTCAGGTAGAAAGGATGCTGGAATAGGAGGCCGGAATGGGGTGGGAATAATTATTAAATTTCAAAGTCTTTTCATATAAGTTATTGTAATGATATGATATTCCGCAACTAAAGTTTAATGTTTTCTAATTTCGCTTGTAATAAAATCTCTTGAATAATGTTTTATACATTTTTCAAAATCAAGTACTCTGATAGACCTTATAGATCTTTGCAAGAATTTTTGTTGTAAAAGAAGAAAAGTGGCAAACTCAGCCTTAACGGGCTGGGGATGTTACAGTCACTATGGTAGAGATAGCAAAGGAGATTGCGTTTGGTAAAGCACTAGTAGCGGAGATGAAAAAGCCAAGAAATCAATGATCCAGTAACGGATAGAGACGTGATTCGTTAGAATTTGCTGTAAATTTGAAAATGATTGGAACGGTGATATTTCATAGATATTGTCATGTAATATCCCGAGAGACTATTATATGTATATATATAATGTTTGGGCTATGAAGATTTCAAATTGTATCTTTGACATTGTACAAAGCATTTTGCTCAATTTGATTGTTTTATTAATAAAGAGATAACTCGTTCCAAAAAAAAAAAAAAATTATAACACTCATTCTCACATGTGGGCTCAAATTCTTTCTTAATTAATGAAGCTCAACATGTAAAATATTTTAATTGAAATAAGAGTGAGTTGACAGAAATAAGGTTTGAAATTAGGATCTTTGTCAATAATACTAAGTTAAATCACCACATATTTTAAAAGCTTAAGTTAATAAAAAGTGATGAATTCAATAATTTAATTTATATTCTAATAAATGGAAATTAGTTTGAGAAATCCAACGGTTACTTTGAACTTACACTAAAATTATTTTGAACTTACACTATCTGATCAACTCAATATGACTCAACAGAATCGTAAATTCAAAATGTTAACAACCAGAGCCAAACAGATATAAATACCTCCAATCCTCCTTCAATCTCTTCCGCGTTTCAAATTTCTTTTCCAGAAACCCAATCGTCTGCTCTAAAATCTCTCTTTCAATACGTACAATCGGAGCTCTCCGGTCTTGGGTGGACCTGTAAGCTTTCCGGCGTGACACTCGCCAAATCTGGCGTCAATGTATTCTGCCTTCGCCGTTATTCTGATTCAGATTTTTTGGACTTGAAAATCCTTGACATTCTGTTTGGTTGTCGAGAAAAGGAAAATGAAAGGAGAGAGAGTAAAATCCGGAACATTGCGCTTTACGTAGTGCTTTGGATTTCAAAGCATGGAAAACTTTCTGTTTCTTTCCCTGCATTTTCTTAGCTTCCAAACGAAAAGTAAAGCTCTTGCACATTCGTCTAAAACATCAGCAGCTTCTTTGTGAACTTTGAAGGTTTTGATGGAGCAAAGTGAGAATGGAGATTTCCCACCAAAACCACTAATTTCGCTTAGAACACCGGAGGAGACTGTTACAGAGATCTCTTCTTTCCCGCCAAAAATCCGAATGAAGCAGCTAGATTTCAGAATGCTTCCGGCTTCGCCGAAGTCGGTGGTGCCACATTTGCTTCCGCGGACTCCACTGTCCACAAGGTGAATATTTTTGTACTTAGTGCAAAATTTCCTCCCCCCCCTAGCTGGACTTCCTGTTTGGCTGCTGACAAAACCTAGTTAGAATGAAAGAAAAGAATTTTCAAATAAACATATAAAATGTTATTTGTTGTTTTAAATATTTACCAAGTCGAGGGGTGATAAGGATAGAAATCCTTGATGATTTAATTACCCTAAATCAAGGAATTTAGATTATTTGATTACCTTAAATTAAGGTAGGGGTAAGTGTAATTTCCCCTTATGAGAAAAGTTGATGAGAGCACATCCAAAAATTTAACTAGTATTATAATATAACCTTGAAGATTAACTAATTCAAGCTTTAAATAATGAAATCTATATGATTTAACTTTTATTTATTTCTTGTTCGAGGAATTTTCCAAAAACAAAATCTTAAATCAAAACATTATGTATAGATGATATGGTCCGTCTAAACAAGAATTCTTGAACAGTGAACGACAGAGTTGAGAAAACAGTCAATTTTCTTTCTCAATAACCATGTCTTTTCTGTTCTATTTATATTTTTTGTAGCTCTAATTGCTAGACAGAAAATCATTTTTCTAGACATGTTTCTTTGTGGAAAAGGGAGTCAAATTCTCTCTCTATATTTTTATTATTTTTCTAATTTTTCATGCCCAAGTCTCAAAAAATTTCTGATTAAAACATGAATGTAGGAGTTGCTGCACCTTCCATGAAGGTTCAGTGTGAGGTCATAGCACTGTATTGTTCAAAATCTGTTTGGAGTTAAATAATCATTTTTGTCCTGCACCAGTATATTTTTGTCAACTAGTTTACTTGAATCAGGACACTAAATCGCATTTAATATTGTTCCCACTCTTTTTTTTTAGTAATTTTTATTTTTTATTTTTCTTTTTTCTTTTATGCTTGCAAAACCATAATAGAGAAGAGTTAACCAAATAAAAAACCATGTAAAAGCTTAAGCTTATAGGAAATGATGAATTTAATCATATGATTTATATTCTAATACCTCCCTCACGTGTGAGATCAAATTCTCAATAAGTGAGGCCCAATACGAGAATATTTATATGAAATGAGAGGTAAATAGTGAAAACAATGTCCAAACTCAGGACTTCTGCTCTGATACCATATTAGATCATCACTTCTCCCAAAAATAAGGCATTACCTATTAAAAGAGAGTTTGAACCCACACGTGAGGGAGAATGTTAGAATATAAATTAAATGATCTCTTTTTATAAACTTAAACTTTTTGGACAAGTGGTGATTTAACATGTTATTAGAGCAAATGTCTAGAGTTCGAACATTTTTCTCATCAATTCACCCCTATTCCAGTTAAAAAATTTCACGTGTTGGGCCTCACTTATTGAGAATTTGAGCCCACACATAAGGGAGAGTGTTATAATATAAATTATATAATTAAATTTATCCATTCCTATAAGTTTAAGCTTTTATGATAAGTTTTGATTTAATAAAAAAATTGCTACTTTTGACCATTTTTAAGTAAAGTTTCTTAAGAAGAAAATAAATATGAGGTGCATAGAATTGTTTGATTCATATACTGCCCAAGATCTCTTGTTGCTTGAGTTCATGCTGTTTAAAAATAGAACTTATACGAAAAAACATTACTCTCTCTGTTTATAAAATTTTATGGTGTTCTGCTCTCTCATTCTGATGTCTTACTATTTTCCTTTAATAATTTAATTTATTTCATGCAGAAACTTTGAATCCCCAAGATCACAGCCACAGGCTAACATCAAAGCAAGCAATGGTACTCCAAAGCGTAAAAAACATTGCAATTGCAAGCAATCAAAGTGCTTAAAGTTGTGAGTGCTTCACATACTTGTATGCATTATAGTGTCAAAATGTATTATTAATGGAGAAACTTCCCTTTTCAGTTATGTTTCAGTTTGCTTTTTGTTTTTATTCAGAACTTTTTTATACTTAGCCCCTGTCCCAAAGGGACATTGAATAACTATAGGCAGGTGAGTTGCTAGGCTATTTGCTACATTATTCAATCATGTGGCAAGATAATAATCATGCCTCATCTTTTCCCTAAAAATTTTTTTAGCAGCGTAGTTAAAGAAATTGTGTGTTTCATAAAGCAGAAATGACCCTTAAAATCACTGGAGGTTCCTTCAAGAAACAAAGTGATTCATAAGCAATACACTCCCATGGGTGCTCTCCTTCTCTCTCCTTATTTAAAAAAGATTCATCTTTCCTTAAAGAAGTTTCCGGTGGTTGCATACTTGCATACTTGAAATATGGCATCAAGTTGGAGAGCAGTTCTTGTCAATAAGAAGTTATTTTTAGAAGGGTTTTCAAAAATATAAGCCGCTCCCTTGCATCCCAAGTGTTCCTGATATATTTCAGAACTATACCCTTTTGCCTTCCAAATGGCCTTTCCACCCAATATTCACCTTCAGTGATTTTCTTAATTAAATGCTGGATGATGAATCTGTAAAGTGTATACCATCCAACCTTCAAAATGAAAAGGATTTAATTTCAGGTTAAAGATGCCTCGTGTGAATACAATACAATGCATGTGCTTTACTAAGTCTAGTTACTTACAAATTTCTTATCCAAAAATTGTCAGGTACTGTGAGTGCTTTGCCTTCGGAATATACTGTGATGGATGCAAGTGTGCTGATTGTTATAACAATGTTGAGAATGAGGCTGCAAGACAAGCAGCTGTTGAATGTATTCTAGAGCGCAACCCAAGTGCATTCAGGCCAAAGATTGAGAGCAGCCCACTTAGAACTCAGGGTAATGGGGTAAGTACATGACAATTTTTGAGTCCTGAGACACCTATTGCTTGGATTACTGGATTAGTTCTTTTTGTTTGGCCATTGGTTTTTTTTTGGAGTCGATTTAGGTGGACAAATAATTGGCATGGTATATGATTGCTGGAGAGCTTCTCCAACATTAGTAAAGTAGTTTATTGGCTTCAGGATTTAGGTTTCTAGATCCAGGCAAGAGTAGCATTTTTCACTTGGATAGCAGCATTGGGAGGATCCTTACAACTGATAGTTTGAGAAAAAGTGGAAAAAACATTGCAGGGTGGTGTTGCATGCATAAATAGAATAGGGAGACAATATATCATCTATTTATTCGTTATGACACCACTAGGCAGACATTGTAGTGATGAACTTTGGAAAGTAATTCCATTGTTTTTAATGTAGTGTATTTGGGGAGAAAGGAATCTGTGCACTTTTGAGGGATGTGAATAACTGTAAAGAGGCTAAAGTTTTTGTTCTTGAGATATCTTTATGACGGCAGTTACTACATTTTCTTTACTGCATTTGTTGGATTTCTTCAATCTTTTGAATTTTAAATGCTAGATTTATTTTTCAGCTGTCCTGTGTATTTCACATGTACTAGGATTGCACCCCTTATTGTGATTTTGTAATGAAATTTCTTACCTATGAAAAAAGGTTTCTATATCCAGGCGAGAGTTTCATCTTTCATAAAGGAAGTATGGTAGGATCTATATCTAAGTGCATCATAGTAAACGTAATAGCAATTGATGTTTTAGTCTATTTATTGGGAATCCTTTCAATTTTATATGTGCTGGATCCCAATCACACACTGTCTATTATAGTTGAGGTCTCTTTGTGGTTCACATTCTTAAGGATGGCAAACATTAGGCAATGTTTGCTTATTCTTTGTTCTCAAGCTGTCCTCAGCAACCACGTATTTATATATGCCTCTTGAGGAGATGGTATTTGCATTGTATCTAGAATTTATTTTCTTGAGACAATTGGAAAATCAAAGTTGGCAGCAATGGGAAACTATCATCTTCAAGTACCCTCTGACTGCTGTTACTTGATCAGAAAATGAGTAGGGTGATTTTTACTAGTAGGGTTGCTCAGTTTTGCTGGTGTTTTGGCAAGTTTGTATTAGATTTATGTCCAGTTGCTCTTTCTAACTTCTATATTTAGGAGTGGTCTCAAGAGAAATTGTTTCTTCATGTTCAAAGTTCTGTGCATAAAGGTTTTTGATGTTGTCTTGACATTCAATCAAGTCATGTGGGCCCGTCAGTCTTTGAAAGCAAAGCGAACCTGAGGGTTTTATGTTCTCCTTCACATAAACTGATTTAAGTGCATTAAATACATGCTTTAGCATCCGTCTTTCGTGTAATACATATGCAACACATTCGCTTTTCAAAAAGCAGAGATTTAAAGAACCACACCATACACAAGACTTCCAGAGAGCAGCTGCCAAACACAAGAGTTAGAAAATGTTTTCTTTTTGTGAAGAACTATCTTGTGTCAAGTGAGAGGCTTTGGGTGTATTGAGGTTTTGGATTTGAGTGATTTTTCTTCACCACTATTTTGTACTGAATCTTTTGATTGTGAAATTTTCTTCTGGTTGTCTCTATTCGTGGATGTAGGCTTGTCAAGCCAAACCATGTAAATCTTGGTGTTCTACTTCTTTGCGATCCAAAATAATTAATTTATCACAAGATTAGTACTATTTATCAGTGCAGTAACTTTTTATGGTGGTTAGGGAATGAAAAATCTAGTTTAGACCCCATTTGATTAACCACAAAATATTACCATGCAAACAACGGTTTAAAAATTTATCACCACATGTATAATAATCAATCACAATATACGGAAAATTAAATGAACACAGATTTGGTTACAAAGTGAAAGCCTTTTGAAGAACTCTTCAAAAGTAATACCATTTCAGGAGCCAGCCAACTCCAAAAGGCATCCAATGTAGAAGACTTATGTTACAGATTTTTCTTACTTAAAACACCTTGTAACTCTGAAGACCCAATCTCATAACCTTGGCAAACGACCCTTTCACCACTCACCGCAGTGGCACTTGAACCTCTGGCCTTTTTCCCATATGGACCACCTTCATAAAAAAGATGAAACAAGGAGAAGGTTTGGAATGGTTTAGTCTCAAGAACAGTATGAAACCTCCCAAATATTGATGAAAAATAGCCTTTGTAATTGTCTGAAAGTCGTGGATTACGAGGCTTATACAGATGGGTGAAAAATCAAGGTTTTAGGTCAAAGTTGTTAAGTTTCAAACACTCAGCAGTGGGTCTTGGTTGATCAAGGCTCAAGCTTGGTCAATCGAGCTATTAGGGTTTCAAGTGAAAAACCTGTGATTTCACTACCTCGGTTGATCGAGGCATTGATTGACCATCTCGGATTTTACTTAAAGGACTGTTGTGCATCATCTTTGCATCACCTCAGTCAACCGAGCATCAACTGTGCCATCGACAAAGCCATAACGTCTAGAATTTGATACTTCTATTGACAGCCGTTTTGACCTAGTAGATATCAAAATTTGAAAATATTCATGAAATACAAAGTTGTAGCCCTTGGAATTAGCTTTCCAACGCCACTAAGCTTGCCATCATCTGATCTCAAAATAAAAAGATGTGGCCGCTTTACTCTGGCAGGGTCTATATTAGACTGCATACACATGCTCAAATTCTTATGTCTTGGATCAAATTTTACACTGTTTTAATCCTAGGCCTACAACTTTTAACCAAATATGTTTTGAATTTTACAACACTAAAAATATAATAGGGAAGTTACCTCAGCCAAGGCATGCAACTGCAATAATGAAAGAAGTGTGTGTTCTACTCAATATCTACCTTATTGCATTGAGATCAAGAAAAATCATATGAAGAAGAGCATATTTAACAGATCATGTAGTTAAATTGCTCATGTTGAAGATGTATTTTTTATGACCTGAATGATTCATTTAATCAATCATATTAAGTTATGTTAAACTAGAAGGATGTGGTTCTCTCTCTCTTGCAGAAAAAGTCATTGCTCAGTGCAATATGGATGTCAGTCTTCCTTCTCTTTTCCAACATCAAAGAGAAATGCTAGGGGTACTAAATTTTTTACTAATAGAGGCTTACCAAACTGATGTGTAGACCAATGAATGACTTACACATCAGTTTGGTAAGCCTCTCTTGCTAAAAAATTTAGTACCCCTAAGATTTCTCAACATCAAAACTACAACATAGATTGATTTTTTCATGTAAATGTTATATGATACCTGCCAGTACAATATCTCTTGATATTCATTTCTTTTCTTTGAGTTTACTCTGTTTGGTTGATAAATCTATCACTTTTATATCAGATACTCTTTTTTCTTTTTTCTTTTTTGAATCAGCTGATAACTGTTAACCAAACTGGACTGCTCTGGAACAAGTGTAGGATGAAGAAAATGTGAGTCCAACGGTTGGGAAACACAGTAGGGGATGCAACTGCAAGAAAACAGGGTGCCTTAAAAAGTATTGTGAATGTTTTCAAGCTAACATCCTCTGTTCTGAAAACTGCAAATGTGTGGGCTGCAAGAATATTGAAGGATGTGAGAAGACGCTCACTATTTTACATGGGGACCACTCTAATACTAATACCTGTATCCAGCCAGCCAATGCTGCCATATCTGATTCTATTGACTTCTTAGGCAACAGATTCTTTCCAGCATTAGGGAAAAGAAAAGGTCATGGACTCCTTGATTCAAATGAGAGGGATGCACAGAGTCAGAGGCTCATGCAGCATCAGGAGGTATTTTATCTAAGCGTCCAGATTAAAATCACTTATTTGCTGTTTGGTTGATGAGAAAATGTATCTGTTTTTTCCTACAATGAGAATACCTTCACTTTAAATCATATGGGCTTATCATTTCCACATGGATAAGCTAAAAAAGATCATCTAGCAATGTAATGTGAGTGAGCATGGCTGCACACGTACATGGGCTTTGAGAAATTCAGTAGTCATAAATCCACAGATAATGTTTATTTGGCTGCAAATACTCTCAACCTCAGTGGTTTATTGCTTCTCTTATCCATCTCCTTGCTCTAAATTTTTCTGTTTTCTGCATTCAGCTAGTGAATCCTCTCGGGAGTTATGATCCTGCTCATCAAGTTGTTGGTTCTACTTTATTGCATTCCTCAAAGTTTGCATATAGGTATATATATATGCAGTAATACTTCATCTTACCACTTGTTAGAAATGTTGTTCTCATTGTCCATAATAACTGATATTGCTACTCATGGCACAAGATCATTATTAGTAGACCCGGAAGACATAAAAAAGCTTTGCTCAAGATTGGTGAGAGCATCAGAGTTTGCTCCTATACTTGCAGGTATATATCGGAACCAGGAATGGAAGAAGCATAATTGGCTCAACAAAATTTAATTTGCTGTCAGTTTATTAAGTGATCAATACGCAATTATATGGCTCTCTCTCTCTCTCTCTCTCTGTCTGTCTCTGTGGATAGTCAAGTATTGGGAAGAAAAAGAAAGTACTTGGGGATCCATATTTTTTTAAGTCAGTATATTGGATTACATATTGCACCCATGCCTTTCATTCATGTCAAATATGTAGACAATCAGAGATTTAGATCTGTTATGTTAAATCACCACTTACCTCGAAAGCTTAAGTTGATAGGGAAGAGGTAAATTTAATCATTTAATTAACACTTCAATACTTCCATTTACATGTGGGCTCAAACTTCATTTTTAATAAGTGATGAATTGACTGAATTAGGGTTCAAACTCAAGACCTTTGGCTCTGATACCATAATAAATCACTACTATCGTAAAAGCTTAAGCTGATAGGAAGATGTAAATTTAATTATTCAATCAATACTTTAATATGTTCCATCAATATACTGCCTCAAATTATGAAATAGTTGATGTGATTTACATATTAAGAATGTGGCTATATGGTTCTACTTGTCCATATCTCGTCAATGCGTTACTTAGCATCCATAACAAGCATGGAGAAATGTGCAATTATCAATTGGCTTGGTTTAACATGAAGCGTATAATTTAATATCTTGCATTGCGTTTTCCACATTTTTTGTTGAGACTATATTGTCAACTCAAAGGATTGTATCTCATTTCTATTTCATCCATACTGATGTACGTAAATATCTTCATCATATTTTAGTCAACGTCATTATCTCTTGTCCTTAGTGGTTCTCAAATTCCAAAGCCCTTATGTTTCATTACATTCTTAGTGGGGGTCTTTGAGCACTTTTAGTGCGAAGGCTGAGCGAAATAATGGAAGTTTTGATTTCTGAACTCTGCATTAACCATTTGCAGAGAAAAATAGTGTGCCAGATGAGTGGGAGTTGAGAGACAATGACACTGCAAGTCTTCTTGCAGGCCAGGACAAAGAAAACTGCCAGGGAGAACCTGACACTCAGAAAAAGCCTGACAACCATCTTAGTGAGAATAGAGCTGATGCAATTGGCACAAATGATTTTAGATCTGGTAATGCTGATTTACAGGAGGGCCATTGCCTCCTGGAATAGTTGCATTGATTTGTGATGAGACTTGATAACATGTTTACTGAATCTTCTTCCTCATACCTGATTCTGAACCATGGCTGCATTGCAGGTGTCTACATGAAGAAAGAAAGGCTTGTGTTGGAACATTTCTTGAGTTTCCTTAAGAAACTCATCATGTTGGGTGACATGTAAGGTGAAGTTCTGTACCTTATTATTCTAAACATCAAATTACTTCAACCAGCTAGTTTTCAATGTGGAAAGATATCGGAAATTGCAAATCTCTCATTTTGGTAAGGTTCAACCAAGTCTGCCAAATATAATTTATTTTTGTCTTGGGCAGTGGATGATTTTTGTTACTTATTGGTACTTAATGACCAACATTGTCACCTTTTCTTTTCTGATGTATGAACGTACTCCAGAGGATGCTGCATGTACATGGCACTCGCTGGAGTTTGGGATTTATTACTCCAGAGGATGCTGCATGCACATGAACGAAGGATTGAAAGCAAACCATAAACTACTTTCGCATCCGAAAGTATTGTTTCTGCCTTACTTTGTTGTTGTGACTAGTCTTTCTCAACAAGCAACTCGACTTAACAACTCAAAGGACTAAAACAGAGGAGTTATTAGAAGTATCTCAGTATCTTTTCATTGTCATTCCACTTCTCACCCTTTTTCTCTCTGGTCCAAGGCTCAAGATTGAGTTGTTTATCAACACAGCAAGTAGAATGTGTTTGTTTAGACTGGAATCCCTTCTACCAGCCAATTGTGCTTATTAAATTTTAGTATCTTGCTCTTCTCAAGGACCATGGCCTTTATGCAAGAACAAATTGTTTTTCAGCCAATTGTGCTTATAATTAACTGTCGATGTGAACATGTAGGCAGTGGCATTTCAAGAAGCCAGAGCTGACAGGTTAGCAGGCAGGAAACAGAGAGTTGCAGTGGCATCCCAGAAAATTCTGAAAGAATTCCAGCTTCAAATACAGTTACTGCAACTTGTAGCAACAACGTACCGTAGGGTTTGTGTATCACACAGGACGTTGAGTACATAAAAACACAATTTGAAATAAGTTTCTGGAGGAGTTTAGATATCCTGCTGAGAGAAGTGGTTGTTCTGTTGCAATCAAATAATATGTTAGGAAAGATGGTCTATTCGCTACATTCTACCATAAGTGAAGTTAAATAGCTAGAGCATCCATTCCAATTCTCTTGTTGTATACACCAACAGTTCCTAGATTGTGTCTTTAATTGTTTCAAGAGCTTCGGTCATGCATGGACCACATGCCACAGGCAAATATATTTGAAAATGCTAATAAATTAGTAATCCTTCAACATGGATAACCTATACAAGTGGAACCTATTCTGTTGATTCAAGCAATAATGCACTAGTCCGTAAAGTAAGGAAAAAAAAAAATCTGAATGAGAAAATAAACACTGTGCTGCAGATACAAATAGGAAAATTAAAGTCTCAAGTGAAAATGAGCCAGATTGTTGAATACCTTTCTTTGCAGAAAGCTGAGTCAAAATCAAAAAAATTGTTTCATTGGATAACATAAAGAACTCTGGATGACAGCTTATACAATGGAGTGTACTAACAGAGAAATGTTTTAGAGCCTTGATCCTCTTCTCACAACAATCATTTCCATTACATAGATCATATGTATACATTTTTATCCAAAAACAGACTTGTACAACATCTCTCCCCTTTCTGATTTTGATGGCTATCAGATATTACTCTTTGGAGACATCTTCCAACTTTAAGGTTTATGGTCCTGTACCCCCATCTTTGAGATGAATGCTTAGGGCAGCTCTGGTAGTAGATGGTCCCTTCCTTTTATGAAACCCAATTTACTTCATCTTATTCAATAGTCTGCCATCATTTATATAATCACATATACAAAATCTTTGACTTTTGCAAGTTCCCTGAAGTATTCAACCAATTCAAATAACTAGATGTCCTCCACTCAGATCTCTACAATTCTTCTTCACTATCTCCTCACTACTTCCCAAAAAATAGCTTCTGTTGATAATGCTGTGACTTCCAAATGTTTCTACTCATTCTTTTTACCAAAAATCACCACAAGAACATATCCCATCTTTAAAATGATGGTAGCGATTGACATCTCTAATGGTGATTTCCCTCTCTGTGATCTTTGAGATGAACTTGATAGCAACATGACAGTCCTCACATACCCGCAGGTTCTTGGTTATCAAAAGCCTGGATCCAGGGAGAGTACTAATGAGTCCAAATGCAATTGCTAACCTTTCACTATGACTGCAAACCATATTAGTCTTCTCATCATCCTCCACGTCATGGAAAACTGATCCGATCCCCGGCACATAGCCAGCTTCTTTCATTCGTCCTTCCAGCCTCCTCAATTCCGCATATATTGCATCAGAATTAGAATGGGAATTATCTCCAGAAAGGAATGCATGGACTTTATTTTTCACTTCAATCCAGCTACAAGCAATGTTTTTCCTTATTCCTCCATCTATCATTAATTTTCTCACTCTTGCAACTCCTTCCCACTTCCCTGCTTGAGCATAGATGTTTGATAAAATCACATAATTGCCAGAATTATCAGGTTCAAGCTCAATCAGTTTCTCTAATGCTATTTCACCCAACTCTACATTTCCATGGATTTTGCATGAATTCAGCAGAGCACCCCATACACAAGCATCTGGCATTACTCTCATTTGCATTATAAGATTGTAAGCCTCATCTACTCTACCACAGTGGCCAAGGAGATCAACCATGCATGTATAATGCTGAACTATTGGATCTATGTGGTAGTCTCTCACCATCGATTCAAAAAACATCCACCCTTCATCAAGGAAGCCCCCGTGGCGGCAGGCTGCTAGGACACCCACAAAAGTTATGTGATCAGGTAGAGCTTTTTCCTTCATCTCCTCAAATAAAACCAGTGCTTCAGTAGCATGGCCACGAATCGCATACCCAGTAATCATGGCATTCCAAGAGACAACTCTTTTCTCCTTAAGCCGTTCAAACAAACTCCTAGCAATCCTCACAGAACCACACTTGGCATACATATCTACCAATGCAGTCTTTACCTTGTCATTGGACACAAACCCATGTCTCCAACTAAATCCATGAAGCTCTGTTCCTTGATGAAGAGCTGCAATGTCAGCTGAAGCAGATATCGCAGTCACAAGAGTTGCCTCTGTGGGTCTCACACCTGCAGATGCCATTTCACTACATAGGGCGAGCGACTCATCTGGGTGCCCATTTTGAGAATAAGCAGCAAGCATAGAATTCCATAACACAGCATCTCTTACTTCAATTTTGTCAAAAACTTGTCGAGCACTCTCCACGCAACCACACTTTGCATACATGTCAACTAAACCCGCACCCACAAACACATCCATCTCCCACCCAGTCCGTATCGCATGTTCATGAATCTTCCTCCCCTCTTCAATGGCAGAAAGTGCCGAGCATGCCTTGAGCACAAACGGGAAGGTAAAGTTATCAGGTGCGAGCCCATAATCAAGCATTTGGTTAAAAAGTGAAATTGCAGCTTCGTACGGACCATTCCACGCATACCCCCGAATCAAAACATTCCACAGAAATAAATTATGTTTAGGAATTCTATCGAACAAGAGGTGTGCATCACTTAAAGAATCACAAACACAATAAAGAGTTACAAGTTTAGTAGATATAAACGTATCAAACCCAAGACCCAGGTGGCAAAGGTGGGCATGAAGTTGTTTCCCGGGGTTGATCGCCTTCCGGGCAATACAGGATCGGAGGAGAGAGACATAATAAGAGGAGGGTGATTGATGGGTGGGCAACGCACGGGGCTTAGAAGAAGGATGAAGGGTTTGTTGGGGCTTGGGATGGGTGTGTTGTCGAGGGGTTGGCGAGGGAAAGGAGTGATATGGGAGCTGGGTACTGGTGGGGTGGAGAAGAGAGCAGAAGGAAGATGAGGACGGAAGGGTTCTATTTAGCTTTGTTATGGAGTGAAGTGGCATTTGATTATCCAAATCAGAAGAACATAGAGGTTGTAGAATGAGAAATAAGAAGAATCATGTAGAGATGATGAGGCTTTTTTGAATAGGCTGATTTTGGAGTTAACGGCTAGTTGCGGTAAACGCTCTAGGTGCTTGAATTACAAGATGCGAGTAAGTTTGTGAAAATCGTACTATATATACTTGGATAAAGCATTACCGCCTACGCCAATTAGTGTTATAAATTCTCTTTAGCTGAGTAGAACCACAGTTTGCTTGTTTAATTTTTACTTTTGGGAAGAGTACTCACACCTCCTTCAAATTAAACTCAATTTACAATGTATATTTAAACTAAAGCTTGCATCAGTATCTCTTCAAACTACAAAAAAAATTGCAATGTATCCCCTTTTGTCTTGCAAAAAGATAAAAATGCCCTTAAAAATTTTTAGTAAGACATAATTACTCCTAAGATTATAAAAAAAAAAAAAAAAAAAAAAATTATTAAAGTTTTTTGTCATTTGAGAGACATTGTAGATTTATTTGCAATTTCCCAATTTCTCAGCGATAATGGATGATTTGTAGGCTTTGTCATTACATAACTTGCATCACATTAGCCTTCCCTGAATATTTTCTCTACTCTTGATTCAAATTTCAAGTTTCCTTTCCTTCCATCATCTTAAAACCCTAAAATTGCCCAACATAAAGTACAAAATTGGGGCAGGCCAGTGTTGCAAGAACAATATCATGCTTTTTCATCAAATGCACTGCAAAAGCTCTACAACTTATTTTTCTTTGTATCAGCAATGGTAGTCGAAAAATGAATTTTTTTTTTTTTTTTTTTTTAAAAAAGATAAAACGAAAAAAAGAAAGAAAGATTGTGAACACCATCACATACTGAAATTTCAGTTGAAATAGTAAGATCATGAATTTCATCATGTATACCTAGTACAGAAGATGGTGGTCATATTGCCACTCTAATACAAATATCATCCCCCCTGCCCCCTCCAAAAAGAGGACCAAATGTTTACTAAATACACACCCTCAGTTGGAAGGAGTTGTTGATTACGTGACAGCAAATTCACTGACCCAAAATATCTGATATTGACTTGTTAACGATTTGAAAAAGCTCTTCCCTACAGACAAACAAGAACAAAAGCAAAATTAAGTACCAAAAACTCCAAGGAAAAGCAAAACCAACCAAAAGCCACCCAAAGTTTCCTTACCTATCAGGTTTGAATAGGAGATAGCGATATATAAACCACTGAAATGGATGGAGAGGTTCAAGTTAATATTTGAATGGCAACAGTGAAATATGAACACAACAGAGAAAATATCACTAAAAGAAAAGAAAACTTGAAGGTTTATAAATTATATATAGAGCTGATATGATGGATGCAAAGCCTTCAAATTGTGTTTCTCTTTCTCCATTCTTTAGCAAGCAACAAATTTGTATTGACTACATACCGAAGAAAACAGTATCCCGACAAATTCTAGGAAACTTGGGAGGAGCGGCAACTTGTCAATGGCCTGTTTACAATAAAGAAAACCATCAGAGCTCCTATTAAGTGGGTGTGGGAGGATGTGGCAAAAACTATGTGGAAGGATCTGCTATAAATATGACTAAATATGACAAGTACTATCACTGCAACTGATCTAAACTTTGATGGCTAATGTCTGCTAAATGATCTATCAAAATTGGTACAAGATCACTGGGAGATATGGCAACTTTTGATATTGGATTTCTCAACTGAAGTCCAAGGCATTTTCAAAACTGAAGGGCAATAAAGCATCAAATGACCAAAATAAAGAAAGAAAAAAATGTACAACTTATATGTAATCACTGTATGATAAAAGAAAATGGCAGATGTTTGTCTTTGCCATCAACTCTGTTCATCTTTTGATCACAACACAACTTGTGCAATGTCAATTATTAACTCTTTTTTTTTTTTTTTTCAAGAGATCTCACCAAAATGTCACTGACATATTTATTAGGCTGTAATGCAAAAAGGCAATAGTTCTGGCAATCACCGTGATCACATTTGCTGAAGCCCAAAGCGCGACTATTGCTGCAAACCCCAAACCAACAAGAGCCAACCGATCTTCAGAGTCACCCCACTGTTCAAACAAATAGAAAGCCAAATTATATACATACATATATGTATATATGTGTGTGTGTGTATACACATTACTAATAGACTTTCTGTCCCAAAGAAGGTGGAAACTGCTCCTTAATGTGAAGTAGAGGACAAACGAGAGGAAAAATCTGCAGAGAAAAGGAATCCTAGATCTGCGAACTGATTCCATCACAGGTTTACTACGAAGTACCTGTAAAACTTGACGAAAAAAGAGAGCCCTAGTTTGTAGTTTACAAACTGAAGACATGTTCAACTTTGGACAATATTAAGTATCTTTTAGGATTAATAATTTTACTGAGAGATAAGGATGCCCTTGTACACAAAAAGTATAAAAAAAGACAATCGCCCAATTGACTTTTACAATCTAAAAAATTAACCAGATGTACAACAACATGAAGTATTTTATTTTTTTATTTTTTAATGAAGAGGAACCCCTTCAAAGCAGGGTCACTTCGTGTACTCAGTCCTATCGGGTAAACTTCGGACCCGTGCAAAGCGCACCATCCACATGGATCGGGTAATACTCTGGCTTCACCCGCATGCTGGCCCCAAATAATTGTTTGCGCCCAAGGCATTCGAGCCTTAGACATTGATACAAACCTCGAGTAAAACTTAGCATTGAAAACCGGCTTGCAAGAGAAGAGTGCCAAAGAGCTTACATACACATGATTAAGATTAGACTTAACCCATATGGGACATTAAGATCGTAACATACCACCACGCTCCACAGCCGACATCTACGGCAGCCCACTCTATAGACACTGACCCGATGGTAGTTATTTCTCTTTTGGCGGCTCCACTCATCTATTAGTATTCAACAACTTAATACAATGCCTATATATAGTACCAAGATATTTTAATCCGGCTTAGACGCTGCCCCATCCATGACTCGACCACAAAGCCACAATTTATTCGATCCCATAATCTATGAATTGTGTCCGATCCCATAGATCCCATACTCGACGTGGTGGCTAGCTCTGATTTCAAATGATAAGAACAAGAAAATAAAATAAACGAAAAAGGATTTGTTATTGCATTTCTAATGATTATTCTTGTAGCCCAAGAATACATTTATAATGGATTGGTTGAGGGTTATCAAGGAATGTAATCAATTTGGGGTTAGGGTTTACTATTTGGGAATTGGATTTGTGGGAAAATGACTGTTGGTGATCTTGGGATTTGGGTGCTACGTTGCTTTCCTTCTTTATTTCCTGCCTTCCATCTTGATTCCTTTCTTTCCTTGCTAATTTCTTGCCTTATTGAGTGTTACCTAACAGACTTGATGGAAACACGACCAAGACTAAGGTTCCTACCTCTTGAGCCAACCCCTTGGGGTTGCAACAACATGAAGTATTATTATATGTGATAGAATCCATAAAAAAAGAAAGTATTATATGTGATAGAGAAATGAAGAACACTAAAAGAAAAAAAGAAAGAAAAAAAAAAGAAAGAAAGAAAGAAAAAAGCCCCATACAGATACAAATTTATCAAGTACACCACATCTTGCATTTTCCTATCAATTCTCTTTTATTCCTTATATTAACTGCTTTTTTTAAAAAAAAAATTATTTAGAAGAGCTTGACCATGAAAAGAAGAATACTATATGTGTGCGTGCGAGTGTGTGAGAGAGAGAGGAAAAAACTTACAACATTTTTAAAAGACTTAACAATACTAAGGGACGTAGAAGACTCAGAGCCTTCCCCAGTGGCCTTTACAGTAACAGCAACACCATTCTGTCTGTCTGCAATGTGAGAAAATCATTAACCACAAAAAGGAAAAATTGAAGCAGCGACCAACGTAATATTTATCATATTACCATGATTGAATTGAAGGCAAGATTGGTGTTTTACTACAACCTTTTTTATAATTTAAAATCAATTTTTTCAATATAAACTTCAACTAACTTCTACAAACTTAACACGGATCAAAGTCTAAAACATGTTCATAAGCATCATTTACTACTTCCACTACACTAAAGTTCATGTATGGAGAATATCATCTAAATTTAACTTATTCCATTCGTTTCTTGGCTATATTTTGATGTTTCCAAACCACCCACTCATCGTTAAGTAATTCAGTCCAAAATTTTCGATTAAATCAATGGAACAAATGTCCGCATATTCACCCAAATTTTCAATCCAGCTATTACAAAATAAATGTATATCGAATAACAAATCCATATAATCAAACACATGACTACATATCCCTAAATTTGCTTTATTTTTTTAGAGCCTGAAGTTAGCTCTCTAAATTGTAAAATAGCCAACTTTAAATCCACTCTGAAGTTAGTTTTCAATGGTGTCTATTTAATCATTTCAACAAATAGCATTTTAGTAACTAGTCTGATTCACTATGTCTTAAAATATTAAACAGAAAGTTCAAATGCTAGAAAATTATGCTATTTTTGAATCAAATCAGAAACTATTATTGACGCAGATGTGAACTTGAACTGAACCATAATGGTTCAACTAAACTGAATTAAGATCCAAAATAGTTCCTTCACAATCCAAAAGGCTCGCCTTTAATGGAAGAAATTGGCAGTTTCTGTGGTGTTCTGAAAACGTTTTTTCTACCATGTACCAACAATGGGGGAGGCAAGTGAGCAACAATAGAAGCCATGTCACTCTGCAAAGAAAAAAAAAAAAAAAAAAAAAAGAAAATTTAATCCAATAGCAAAAAAAAAAAAAAAAAAAAAAAATCAAATTCTGGGAACTGGGTTTTATTGTTCAACGTTAAAAGAATGTCTCAGGTAATTGAAAGTAGAGCAAAGAAACTAACTGGAGAGAAGGAAAATGGGTTTCACCTTTGAAGTTGCAAAGACCCAGACACGGAGGAGAGAGAGAGAGGACTGTATGCTCTATGCACTATGAACCACATAAATGTAAATGGTATCTCCGTGATTCGCCAGCCCACTCTAAAATTGGCCCAATCGAAAGTGCTAAAACGGAAAACAGTGTAAAAATCATTAAAAGAAAAAGAAATTAAAGAGAAAACTTTGCTTAGTAACTATGATCTTTCATCACTCATAGATTTTAAAATGTATTAATTTAGGGTTATGATAATTAAGTTTGCAATATCAACACTTTTTTCCAAATTCAATGTTAAATCTTAGCGAAAAAAAGTAAAATTTTCAAAATACTACAATCTTTTAAAAAAACATAAGAAAAAAGAATAACATAGAGACCTACTGTGAGTCGCCTTTGACCCACGGAGGGTCACAAGTGTCCCACTATGGGTCTGGTGTCACCCTCCATGGGTTGCGTCGGGTCAAACCCAAATGTGAGGTTAAGTTTTTTTTTTTTTTTTTTAATTTTTTTTTAAATTTTATTGTTATTAAATCAAGGTATTCTTGTAATTTTACAAATATTTTATGAGTATTTTGAAAATTTCACTCATCAACCGTTTCATTTAACGCTGAATTTGGATGAGAAAGTTGACATTGCAAACTCCTAAAATATGGTAATCCTATATTAGAATAAGTGGCTCATATTCTATCGGGCATAGAGAGTAATATTAAAACTACTGGCTTATTGGGTGTAATTAGTTTATGTGGGCCTAAGGACAAATAAGTTGTGGGAGTATTTTGGGGTTTTCCAAAATACTTACAATTAGGGTTTTCCTATAAATATGTAAATATGTTATGTTGTAACCCTAAATTATAGAATAGTAAAATATAGCCGAATTCTCTTATGGACGTAGACACATTACCGAACCATTTAAATCTGTGTCTCAACTCTCTCTTGATCTCTCTTTTCGATTCCATATTATTCATCATTGTTGTGCACGGTAACAACAATTGGTATTAGGGCATAGTTCTACGATGGCTGGGATTGGCACATCTTCTGTGAAATTCGATATGATGAAGTTTGATAGAATCGATAATTTCGGGTTATGACAGAGACATGTCAAGGATTTGTTGGTGCAACAAGGGATGGTGAAGGCGTTATATGGGGCGAAATCAGAAGGTATGCCTGACATAGATTGGAAGGAACTTAAGGTTAAAGTTGTAATGACCTCGATGAGAAAATCAATTAACTGGTAATTGACCCCATGATTTGTCTCCCAGCCTTATCCCTCATAGGACAGAACTTAGGGATCTTAACCTCTCCTAAACAAGAGAATTTAGCGAAAGACTTTGATACTTAAGGGAAAAGGAAAGCAGCAACTAAACAACCGCAAAATGCATACACCAAAATAATTATAACACCTCATAATATAAATAGGTCACCAATGTATCCGTCAACAGACCATCATCAAAATATTATAGAACCATAAATATATGTCTTGCAACAAGATTAAAGATCAAATCCTAAGCTTAAGTATTGCTGGTGAGATGACAATCTCTATCATGTTTGCTTGTGTGGTTCCTCCATCATCCCACATCAATTCAGCCATACTGGGTCCAGATCCTCGAACACAACCCTAATCAAATCCTACGCCACCACCCAGGTCCGGTGCATAGGCATCCTCCTCTAGGCTAGCTAGACCGCGCAATTGTATATAATGGAGGGGGAGACATAAAAATAAAGAGGGTAAGTCCAAAGACTTAGTGAAAGTTAATGCACATAATACCCATGCCATTTTAGTGATGAACTCTGTTTAGTAAAGTATGCAGCAATTTAGTCATGACAATTATCTAAGGATGATATAGATATAACACATGCTTGTAATCATAAGTAACAATGATATTACCGCTTCTCAGAAGTGTTGGTGCTATCCCAAGGGACTTGTAATACAATACCGGTGCCCCGGATATTGTACGCTACCGTCCATAACACTAACAGCCTAACCGATTCCGACCTCGGGTGCCGACGCTACTAATGATGTTCGTCTTGTAGTGACCACCCGTTAAGGCTACGCCGGTCACGAACAACCATTGGATTCAAGGCCCATATATCACACACGCATTTGACCATAAAGTTAACATGTATAGTAAGCCCATAGCCGTTATCCTGCACGTACTAGTGTACCATGTCATACGATGCAATTAATCTTGTCTGTATTTTACATGCATGCTTTTACAAGTTTCAACGTCTTTATCTTTGTTAAGTAGCTCATTTTTCATAAAAAAAGCTAGAATTCACGCGCAACAAGGAATATAATGTGAGAGTTGTAAATATACATGTTTTGGTACACAAAAATAGTCGTGCAATGCGGGAAAATAAATGGCGAGCATTATGTGAGTAACTCACCTAGGTCGTAAAGATTTTTTGAGTAATCCTCCACAAGTCCCGAGCTCTCCAAATCTGTGGAAAACCTCTCAATAGGTCTAAGTCCAAGTAGAACAAACCCTAAACTCGAAAACAGGGGTCGTTGGGTGCTAGGCCAAAAAGGCCATTCCCTGAATGACCCTGGCCGAGAGCTCGACCCTAGGGATGAGCGTTCGTCCAGTGAGGTTCAGGTAGAACCTTATTCGGTCAAATCGCATCTCAAACTTCCTTCGACTAGTCCTAAGGCCACGAAAGGAATTTCTAACACTTCCTAACCAACATGATGCCTTTGAATAACACGATTACGTCTAATGGAAAAGAATCACTAAACAAGTTAAAGCTTACAATAACCTACTAATAAGAACCGAGCTAATAACTCAATGAAAGGGTAGATGTTACCTTCACACGCAAAATCCTCCAAGTAGTGCCTCCTTTCTCACCAAAAGCTCACAAAACCTCACAACACTCACAAAACTAATCCAACAGGGTTTCCCCAAGCTTCAGAGGTGAGAAAACTCGAATGGGGAGGGGGTATTTATAGGGGAAGAGGCTGAGGGCAAAATGGTGAATATCGGGAAAGGATCGAGCGCTCGTGTCTTGTAGTTCAGAGGGGTCAGAGTTGTAGGTGGTATATGCGGGTAAAAACTAGTGGTCAACAAAAAGTTAACGAGCGCTCGTCCTGGTCCCCACACTAGCGCTCATGTACGGTTGCTAGGGGAGCGCTCGTGTATGGTCCCCCACATGAGCGTTCATCTACTATAGCTCCAAAATCCAAAAATTTCAAAAATGCTCCTCCATGTGTCCTTAGTGCCCCAAAGCCCAATTAATCCCCTGATTAAGCTGTTCTAAGCCTAATTAATTATTTGAGCCACTACAAAAGCGGTGGCTACTATTTAGTTTTTTCTGGGGGACGATGTAATACCCCAACAAAACACCCGTTTTAAAATGGTTAAAGATTTCTCAACCGGTTAATGTTTCCTTAAAACAAAGTCTTAAACCAAGAGCCCTGAGCCTTCATCAAATAACTCAAACCCCTTGAGAACTTTTAGAAGTATTAACCCCAAAACCATCCTCACTAGCTGAACACTTGGCCTGGGACCACACGAGCACTCGCTCTTAGCCTAGGTGTGAGTGCTCGCCTAGGGACCACACGAGCGGTCGTTTAACCACCCCTTACCCATTGTGCAAAACCCAATCATACGCCTGAACCTTTTTACCCGTTGTGTGAATAGTACACGAGCGCTCGCTCAATAGTACCCGAGCGCTCGTTCTCAACTCTGAAAAGCATTTTGAACCTATTCTCCACTTTTCAGACCCAAAGCACACCTCCACCCTCTAAATAAAACCTGCTATTCTCACCTTAGCCACCTTCAACCTTAGAAAACCTAACCCTAATGTGAGGAGAGGCTTGGAGAAAGAAACGAGAGAGTTTGGAGCTCTAGCTATCTTATAAGGTGATTTCTTAACCCTTCTTTTTCGCCTTTCTAATTGTTGTTACTACTTTCCTAGTGATACAAGTTTTAAAGATGGTATGACAAGCTCTTTACCCATTTTCTTACAAAACCAAGAAATGTTTTCCAAAGGCTTTAAACACCTCTTTGATTCCTTGTGTTGTGTTTTCTAACGATACATGTGTCTATTTTGAGCATAGGAAGAAAAGTACCAACTCAAAGCTATAGATAGGATCCTAAAACACATTTTGAGAATTTTTGGCCAAGCCTTAACTCTCTAGCTGAACGCTTGCCCTAGGGAGCGAGCGCTCGCCCAGGGAGGAGGTCACAAGCCCCTTAGCCCCAAATGTGTGGTACGAAGGTTTTAGTAGTCATTTTCGTTAGATGGAATCTCATAGAGTTCTCTAGTACTGCTTATAACGATGAATCGTGTTTCGTTATAGCGGGGATTCGTGATGTCGGAGGACTCAAGTGAGCACACGGGGTAAGTAAACACTTACGAACACTTTTCTTAAAAACATGCGATATGTCAGTTGACTGAGTATGCGTATGATATGAGCATGTCTACATTTTTGTACAACTTGGTAACTGCTTTAATAACTGGTTGATAACATGTATTTTATGATATGGTACACCGGTACGTGTGGTATAATGGCCATGGGCTTACTATATAGACTTGATTCTATGATCAAATGTATGTGTTATATGGGTTTTGGATCCAATGGTTGTTTTGTGCCTGGCGCAGCCTTAACGGGCGGTCACTACTGGACATACATCATTAGTAGCGTAGGCCGCACGAGGTCGGACTCGGTCGGGCTGCTAGTGTTATGGACAATAGCGTACAATGGTCAGGGCACCGGCATTGCATTACAGATCTTTCAAGACATCGCCAACCCTACTGAGAATGGGTAATATCTCAGGTAGACCGTATACAATAGTTATGACCTATAAAACATTAATTTTTTGCATTAAAATACTTAGGCGATTGCCGCTAGGAGTACACCACTCTTTTATTAACCAAACAATACTTTTACGATGTATTAACGGAAACAACATTTATTTTTAAATGTTTACCAAAACTGCATGTTTATTTCTGCTTAATAATAATGGACTCATGTCATATTTTATCATGAGGTTTACTTACTAAGTCGTTAGAATTACACAGTTATTACTCTTATCGAAAGCCTGTTTCTAGAACCCAAGAGTGGTACGGTTGCCACTACAGACTTTGCTTTAAGATCTTCATATTGTTATCAGGTTCGCTTTATATTATTGTTAGTTGCTCCATGTCGTTGAATTGAGGATTATATTTGTCCCTGTAATGATTTATAGATTTCGCAGATTTATTTCACCTTTCTATACATTAACTCTGATGATGCTTAGAAAGGCAGTTCCCCATTTAGTCACCAGTTGGTTAAACTAGAGTAATTACCAGTAACCCTGCCAGGCTGGTCAATGCCAGTTTTGGGGGCGTTACAGTATGGTATTAGAGCATACGGTCTTGCAAACCATAGTAAACAATCTGAGAATAGGCTGCAATACGTTATGTATAAATCTTAAAAGACTGGAGCATAGGATAGACCTAGGTTTGCTGAACTATTGTTTGACTGAGGTGCTGGTTAAAGTAACAACCTTCTTGATTGCTTAGTATAGTGTTGAATAGGATTGCCTGCTTTGCATTACAGGCACTTGGTCTTACTCTACACTCAGATGAGCGATGCATGTTGACGTTGGGCAGCTGTTTGAGATTGGCCAGAAGAGTATGGGCCTTATGCACCGGGATACAAGCCTCGCCCCATCAAACACATGATTTCAACCCGGCCCTTTTAGAGGTCGAAGTCCCTACCACAGGACCAAGTTCAAGAAGGGAAGCACAAACATACTCCAAGGATGGCCAACCAGTGGCAAAATGGAAGTGTCACAGCGTATCAGCGGTACGGGATTTTCTGCCTATTCCTGGGAGGTACAATCCCTTGCTTAGCGCTGAACGGAAGTGGATATGCACACACACCTGACTCATATCACGGACGAGTACGCCAATATGGAGCAAGAGGAGATCCAATTACTGAAGGAAGGAGCACTTGATCGTAGATCAAGAATATCAAGATCTTCCATTAGATGGTGCAAAGATTTCTCCATAGGATCTTCTCTTTGACGACTGAAGATGACTGTAAGTGTGGGCTCACAAATTTTTTTCAATAACAAGAGAAAAACTAGAAGCAAAAATTTGGAATCAAGTTCCCCTTCTTGGCCATGTATATACTCTTGAGGGAGAGTGGAGTTGTGTTTTTGTATTTCACAAAAATCACAAGCTCTAAGCCAAAGGTGTCATCTTTCCTTCATCTGCTCATCTATTTATAATACTAGGAACTCAGGAGAAGGAGTTCTAAACAAAGTAGGACTAAGATTACAAATCCCAGTCTATCTAGTACACGGCCAAGGGGGTCAAAATGACCTCCCTTGCCCTTGTACCACATGGCAATGGGGAGAATTAATTCTCCCCATGAGTCTATGTTAGGGCTTTTAGCCCTAGCCCACTTCCACTTAATTAACACTTGGGCTTGTGTTTTATCCTCAAGCCTAATGCTCCTGTAATTAACTTTAGCCATTTGAAATTAATTCCATGTGGCCTAATGTTATTTAGCAAGCCCATTGAATTAAAATGACAAGCCCAAGGCTTATTTTAACTCATTAGCATGCAAGAATTAAATCATGAGCCCAATGCTCTATTTAATTCCTCTTCTCCAACTAATCAACAAGATTAAATAAATCCTTTGGCCCATGTTTTATTAAAATAAAACATGACAGTAAATAAATAAATACTTGAGGAAAAATATCATTTCTCAGTTCATTTATATCAGTTCAAAGAGGGACCTAAGGTAAAATATCATTAGCTTAATAGGCATGTGAACATATCTTTCAAGATCATATCACTACTTACTCACACTTAATACACTAAACAATTGCCAATGCACTCTAATGATTATTTTGATTTAATCAATCCTCATGATGTTCTTATTACATGTTTACCCTTCCATGGAATCATTCCATAGTTGAATCAAAGTCTTTTCTGTTACTTTGTTTGCAACCTCTTTTGCTTGAATCACTGATTTAAATTCATGACTATCCCTATGTACTGATAAGTACTGAATATTACACATTCTAGCCCCTTAATTCACATATATTAAGCTCTTAGTTTTGTTATAGTTTGATGTTTTGCTTTGTTTTTGTGTTTTCTTGTAGTTTTGACGGTTTTGAAGAAAAGCAAGCATTTCCGGCAAGTTCCACACTTAAAAGACATTTTTTTTGGGGAAAAGCTGGAGGCTAGGATTGATCGCAAGCAGCAATAGGCTTGAGCGCACAAGTCACTAGGATTGAGCGCATTAGCGCTCAATCGCACATGCAGCCAAGAGCGAGCATAGAGATGCGCTTGAGCGCCCAACACAAAGGATTGATCACAGCACTGCGATCGAGCACACCTTCTTGCTATTGAGCACAGTCGTGCATTGGGTAGCCAAGGACGCGGGTTCACACGGTTTCAAACTCTAGAATCCAATTCCAACTCGATTTGTAAGTTGATTGGCTGTACAAGAATGTCGACGGTTGTTCCCAAGCCTATAAATAGACCCTCTATTCCTCCAAATAAAGGGGGAGAAGCATACACAAGCTCGGGATAAAGAACTGAAGGCTAGATCAAGAAGAGTTTAGGGTTTTTCTTCTCTTCCCTATTTATTTTACTATGTAGTTAGTACTTTAATTAGGGCTATATTGAATCCTTAATCATGTCTCTTTAAGATTGCAATATTGGCGCCTTTGCCACAATTATATTTGGGATATTTAACTTGATTATTTCCTATTTGATTGAATTCCTCATATGTATGTGCTTGACAAACATATGCATGTGTTTGGATTTGTTAATTAAGTCAATTTAGATGACTGAGTCTTGGGCTTAATAAAGTGACAAAAGAATCCCATCAGATGTTCTTAGATTAATCAACATAGAGAACCGGGAGTAGATACCATGCCCTAGGCTTTATGTGGTTGTCGATTTTCATAGATTTATGCTTTCTTGAAGAACAACTTAGTGTAATGCTAAATCCTTTGAGAGAGAAAAGAATTAGAGTAGATACCATACCTAATTCATTGCTTAGGGAAATCAATAGCTTAAGGAGTAGATACCATGCCCTTAAGTTGGCAAACATTGTGTATCTTGACATAATTGGAACATTGGTTATCTTAGGGAATTTAGATATAAACTCATTAGGTCAACGCGCTTTCATTAAAAACTCCCTAGGTATTTTTTTTCGGAAATTTAGTCCCTGGGTCAATCGAAACTACAAGAAACTCCCTACAGTTAAAATTTTTTAACACCCGTTAGGGCCACTCAAAACTCCCAGTTTTACCTGATTAAAATATTAATTTTTTATTAAATTAATTTTAATAGTTAAATCTAAAATAAATAAAAAAATAAAAATTGAAGGGTGGCTGCCACCTCTGGCCACCCCTTTCCACCAATGGGGTGGCCGCGAGCCACCCCATGGGTGGAG
>NC_081547.1:17537547-17545984 GCF_901000735.1 Corylus avellana
CGCCACCCTTGGCCACCCTTTAATTTATTTTTTTAATTTTAGATTTAACTTTTAAAATTAATTTAATAAAAAATTAATATTTTATTCAGGTAAAACGGAGAGTTTTGAGTGGCCCTAATGGGTGTTAAAAATTTTTAACAGTAGGGAGTTTCTTGTAGTTTTGATTGACCCAGGGACTAAATTTCCGAAAAAAAATACCTAGGGAGTTTTTAATGAAGGCGGGTTGACCTGAGGAGTTTATATCTAAATTCCCTTTATCTTATTTAAGTATGGTCAGTGGTGGAAATCAAAACCCTACGCTTTTGTTATTTTTATTTATTCTTTTATTTTGTTTTCATTCTTTTTATTTCAATTCAACCTTTTATATTGTGACATTTAGTTAATTAATTAGGAAAATCATTCTAAGCATAATTTACATAATCCTCGTGGGAATGATCTCGTATTTGCCTACTATACTATCGTTTTAATCTTGTGCATTTGCGAGTAAAACGTACAGAATTTTTGCCTATTAATTTAGGTGGGTATTTGGCACAACATGTACCTTTGTATAGATACAAGTTTTCAGTGTAACTACTAAAAGCATTCAGGCCTGAGCTTTTTGGATAATCTTTCCCATTAAATTTAAAACAAGGGGAATATTCCTTATTTCTTTTTTCTCTGACAAAGGATTTGGATTCTTTCTGGAAGCTCATGTTCCCACAATGTTAGATGTGATTACCCAATGTACTGAGTTCTATTGACCGCTGATAGGTCTCACAATTAGATATATCTAAGTAATCAACATTTCACATCTGAGTTCATTTCTCAGGATTTAGAGTAAATGTTTAAGACATCATGCACGTACATCAATTGTTGTAAAAGTATGTACAATTGATGACACACGTGGTCCTGCTCAGTGTATGGCATAACCTTGCCAATAACCTAAAGTATTAACCTGAAGCCTCCCTACTTCTCATGACCAAGATAAGTCAATTGAGGTTTAAGATGTTATAGTCTAGATGGAATTCCCAGTTCCATTTACGACTACAAACAACAAGCTTTATAAGTTGCAAGGATCTTTTGAGTATGATCTTCTGTGATTCACACACCATCACTCAAATACAATGCAACTTTAGGGATCAATCAATCGGATAATACATAGTCCATGTATCTATGCCATGTAAGAATAAATGTATATGTCTTTTGTTCTATTCAAAAACTCTATCAATCAATTGGAGTTTTGGACAAAATTCCCAACATTGGGTAGCTATAAAGCAATAGTGACCCAAATAATTAACTAAGCTTAGGTAGCTTAGTTAGGGGGATAATTTGGGCTTTGGGTCACTAAGGACACTAAAAGGGTAATTTAGACTTTTGGTCCAGATGTACCCTGGGGTTAGCGGACGTACGCTTCTATTTGTAGCTCGGACGTACGTTGGGTGACCACCATATGTACACTCTGCAAATAGTACATGGACGTATGCGGGACCACACAAACGTACACTACTTTTTGGAATACCCTTATAATACCTGAATGTACGAGGCAGCCTTTGGACCGCTGTGGAAATAGTGCCGGACGTACGCTAGGGTTGGTGGACGTTCGCTGCCTTTCTGGAGAGTTGGTAGAGCCCCTCAGCTATAAATACCCCTACCCCTTCAGTTTTTTGTTGTTCACAATTAGCTACCTAAATTAATAGGCAAATAACTGGGTGTTTTACCCGCAAGTGCACGATGTCAACATAGTAGTATAGTATGCAAATATGGGGTCATTCCTATGAGGACTGCTGGATCTTGTCTTAAAATCAATTCCCAAAGTAAAATAAAACAAAAGATTGGATTTAAATTGATAATGATAAAAAAGTAGGGCTTTGATATCCACCACTAATTATATTAAGCTAATAAATCAATATGTCAATGTTTTGATCAAGTTATGTTTATCTAATGTTTGTCAACCTAAGGGCATGGGTGTATACTCCTTAAGCTATAGATTTCCCTACGCAACGAGTTAGGCATAGGTGCATACTCTAACTCTTTTTTTTCCTAAAGGATTTAACATGGTGTATACTAAGTTGTTCTCTAGGAAAGCATATATTCTGTAGAAATCGACAAACACATGAGGCCTAGGGCATGGGTGTATACTCCCGGTTCCCCATGTTGATTAACCCAAGAACCAAGTGTGGATTACTTTTGTTACTTATGTTAAACCTAGGACTCGGTAATCCAAATTGATTTAACTAACTAGTCCATACCATATGCACATGTTGATCAGGCACACACATATGTGGAATTCATGAAACTAGGTATTAATCAAGTTAGATATCATAACAAGATCATCACAAAGGTGCCAATATTGAATATTAACAAAACATAACTAGGGCTTCAATCTAGCCCTACTAATAAAATTAGTTACACATGAAGTTAATGTTCAACATCTTCATAAAATAAAAGAAAAGAAAGGAAAAGAATAAACTCGAAACTTGAACTTGAAGAGCTCCTATTCTTCTCCTTACAAAGCATCATACTCTAGAGGCTTAAGGGACTATTTATAGGCTTTAGAAGTCCTTGACAAATTAGTAAACGTAGGAATTTCGTAGGGTTTCAAAACCTATTAAATATTAGCAATCTGGCCGCAGCTTTGATGTGTCTCCTGCGCACAGGTGCGATCGATCGCAACTCGTGTGCGCTCGATCGCAGGTCTGCGATTGAGCCTCTTCTGTTGTGCGTTCGAGCGCTTGTGGCTTGCTTCATGTTGTGTCTTCTCTGGTACTGCACTTGATCGCAGGGAACCTGTGATCGATTGCAGTGTCAGGGGCTCCCATTCTTACCGTCTTCTCTCTTTGAGCCCAAATCTTCCAGATTTACTTCATTTTCTTCCAAAAGCCTACAAAAGTATGGAAGACACAAAAATGAATTAAAATAACCTAGTTAACTAAAACCAAAGGATTAAAACATGTAAGTTAAGGACTGAAAATATGAATATTTTAGCACTTAACACACCCCCAAACTTACATATTGCTAGTTCCTTAGCAATACAAAACTAACAACAAAAGTGAAAAACATAGAACAAAAAATAAATCCATCTTTCGTGGGATGTACGATTGCATTTAGCATATGCAACAAGCCTTTTAAACCTCTAGGAATTCCCTAGAGGAGAAGTGAAATCTCATGAGAGCTTTCCAGAAATGTTATCGACAAACATAATGCACAGTTCATGTTATCCCAGAAATTAAAGTATCACTTCAAGATTATGGTTTTGATTCATAGGCAGGCTTAAAATGATAAACTCCATCTTCACAATGAATTGGAATCTTAAAGTTCAATTACTAACAAAGGACATGCTAAAACATCACAAGTTTGAAAAACAGTGTAAAGGGAACTAACACAAAATTATGAGGCTTCCAAGTATTTCCAATGTGCAATGTTTCCACATCTCAAAGTTCACTGAAATCCTTAATAGAATGAACAACAATGGCATTTTACTTTTAGTCAGGTTGTGCAATGTTTGGTTTCCTTAAGCTTTCTAATTGACCCTTGTAGTGAGTGTTAAGTCAATGACTCCCAAACCAAATGGTTTTAGGGCATTAGGTGTAGAGACACCCCTAAGGACCTACTAACTCAAGTCAAAAAGGCTACAAAACCAAACGAACCTTGACATTGATCAAATCAACATTTTTCACCTTTTGACGTGAACACTCAATGCTTTGAGGCAAGAGGTCCAATTACTCAGTGAAAAGCCTATCAACCTCATAGATTATGTGCTAATGTGCTTGTGTGATCAGATCAAACATGTTATTTTTCAATTGTCCTCAACAAGTAACCAAACTAACAGATTCGCTCATCAGATCATGTGTTCAAAATTTTAAGCTCACTGATGAATTCAAGCCATAATTCTTTTAGATTAACTAAAAATTTTAGGGCAAACATGAACATGCATAAACCCTTTTTTTTTTTTTTTTTTTTTTCTTTTTTAACAATTTTTTTTTTCTCAAATAAACAAACAACACACAAAACAAATAACATGAAATCGGGACAAAGTGTGTGTAAACAACATGTGTGCCCATACCCCCAAACTTAAATTACACATTGTCCCCAATGTGTCTAAGTAAAGGAAAGAGTGTACCCGGGAGATGGTCGACATGATCTTGGAAAGCATGGCTCATAGCACACCCCCAAACTTGAAGTGAAGCACACTTGTCCCTGCAAAATAAGAAAACACACGAACAAGTAAAAAGAAACAAAACAAAAATTAACTGAAAACACATTTAAACAAAGTAAAAGGATAAACTATGGGGTACCTCCCATGAGCGCTAAGTTTTACGTCTTCAGCTAGACGGTGGTACTTTGAACTTGAAGCACCAATCTTTCCTTCTCTTACACCAAAGGGAATGAATCTTTTTTGCTGCAAGGTGATTCCGAGTGTTTCTAGATCGGGGATGACCACTTTGAGTTTTCTCAAACAGTTGCTCATCCGGTGGGGAATCATGAACTGGAATAAAGTAAGAAGAAAACTCAGGGAGCTTTTCTATCTTGATGTCCTCAAATTACTCATGTGGTAACTCTAACAGACTTCTCGCTTGGCCTATCGGTGTTTCAGGAATAAGAACTAATGGTGAAAAAATCTTAGTGCTTTCTTCTCTTTCCTGATGTAGCTCTTCTAGAACCTCAGTTTGCTCATCCTTTCCCTCTTCCACTGGATTTTCAACCACCTCTTCACTCCTTAGTGTGATAGCTTGCGCATGATAGTAGGTGCATTCTTCCTCCATGTAATGCTCATTAGGATTGGCCATCAACTGACTTTGACACTCTTCTTTTTCTTCTTCTTCTTTAAGTGTATCTGATTTTTGCTTGAGGTGGGCCTCCATCCATTCAAATGATTGCTCTCTTTCCTCCATGCGGCTAAGATGAGCTGCTGTATGTTTTGCAAAGTCAGCACACTATTTTTCGAAGGTAGCAATTGCTTCTTCTAATGCAGACCTTCTTAAATGAGGTGTTTCTTCTTGGTACTGTTGAGGCCAATCGATAGGGAATGCACTCCGCTCCTTGTCAAATTGTCCCATTCATACTTCTAGTCTTTGAATGGCTTGATCATTTTTTTGAAATGCTTGATCGATCCTTGTATTGATTTGTTCTTGATCAGTCATCAATTGCTGGAGTTGGGTGGTTGGTTGAATAGGAGAGATGTTTCAACTAGCCATGGATTTTACAAGTATATTTAATGTCTTTTGCATGGCAGCTAGCTGATCTTGTAGTGGTGGATCCGATTGAGAGGAATATGAATGATTTCTAGGAGCTTGAGCTTGCGCTTGCCATGAAAGATTGGATTGTTGGCTCCATGTTAGGTTACAGGAATCAAAATAGCGGCTGTTCCCCAGTCTAGAGAATGCTGCGTTCATGTATTGGTTAGAAATTTGCCTCAATGTAGGACATTCTCTAACACTGTGATAAGGGTTGTGGCAACATGAACATGGTCTACGGGGCGTCGGAGTGCAGCCCCACATTTGTGAAGGTAAAAAATAACAAAAGATTAAAATAAAAAGGGAAAATAAAAACAAAATTAAAAACAAAACTTACGAAGATGTAGACTCAACTGACCCTGCATAAAACAAAAGAAAAAAATTAGATCTATAATTATCGCAGTACTGTGCTGCTCTCTAGATGTGTGATCGATCACACTGTGATGTATGCTCGATCGCCCTGGTTGGGCGCTCGAGCGCACCTCCAGAGGCAAAACAGGAATTGCGAAAAAAATGAGAAAAGCATAAAACTTTAAAAACAAAAATAAATTAAAGGAAAAACCAAAATTGAAAATTTGAAAATTAAAATAACACAACTAAAGGAAAATAATTCTAAACAAAATTCACCGCAAGCCCCGGCAACGGCGCCAAAAACTTGTTGTTCACAATTACCTACCTAAATTAATAGGCAAATAACTGGATATTTTACCCGCAAGTGCACGAGGTCAACATAGTAGTATAGTGTGCAAATATGGGGTCATTTCCACGAGGATTGCTGAATCTTGTCCTAAAATCAATTCCCAAAGTGAAATAAAACAAAAGACTAGATTTAAATTGATAATGATAAAATGGTAGGGCTTTGATATCCACCACTAATTATAGGCTTTAGAAGTCATTGACAAACTAGTAAACCAAGGAATTTCGTAGGGTTTCAAAACCGATTACAATTGGGAGTTGGAAAACCCTAATATGGAAATATTAGCAATCTGGCTGCAGCTTCGATGTGTCTCCTGCGCACGGGTGCGATCGATCGCAACCTGTTTGCACTCGATCGCAGGTCTACGATCGAGCCTCTTTTGTTGTGCGCTCGAGCGCTCGTGGCCTGCCATTGGGATCGAGCACATTCATCCACTTGAGCGCCTAAACCAGTGGGATCGAGCGCTGTAATGCGAATGAGCACCAATCCTGCGATCGAGCACTGTCGTGCACTGGAGTAGCAATGAAGTTAGCAAACACGGTTTTGTACGGTTTGGAAGTCTATAACTCCAACTCAATTTTTGAGTTGTTAGGCTTCACAAAAACATCAAGGGTTGTTCCAAACTCGATAACTACTCACTTAATTCTTCCAAATTGAGGAGGAGAGGAGAGAAAGAAGCCAAGACACAAGCTTTGGGAGAAGAATTGGAGGCTAGAAGGGTTTTTTGGTTTTTCTTCTTTTCCTTATTATTTTCTTATGAGGATGATTTTCATCCGAATTATGTGTAACTAATACTCTAGTTAGGGGCTCGATTGAAACCCTAATCATGTCTCTTTAGGATTTCAATATTGGCGCCTTTGCTACAATTCATATTTTGAATACTTAACTTGATTATTTCCTATTTTATTGAATTCCTCACATGAATGTGCTTCATCATCATATGCATGTGGTAGGGATTTGTTATTTAAGTTAATTTGGATGACTGAGTCCTGGGCTTAATAGAGTGACAAAAGAACCCCATCACAAGTTCTTGGATTAATCAACATGGAAAACTAGAAGTAGATACCATACTCTAGGCTTCATGTATTTGTCAATTTCCATTGATTTATGCTTTCTTGAAGAACAACTTAGTAGAGACCATGCTAAATCATTTGAGAAGGAAAAGAATTAGAGTAGATACCATGCCTAATTCGTTGCTTAGGGAGATCAATAGCTTAAGGAGAAGATACCATGCCCTTAGTTTGGCAAACATTGGGTATCTTGATATGGGTTTAGCATTGGTATATTGTTTATCTTATTCGAGTATGATTAGCGGTGGATATCAAAACCCTACGCTTTCATTCTTATTATTTAAATTCAATATTTTATCTTGTTTAATTCAGTTATTTATTTAGGCAATTCTTTTAAGCATAATTTATAGCAATCCTCTTGGGAATGATCTTGTACTTGCTTTCTATACTGTCATTTTGATCTAGTGCACTTGCGAGCAAAACGTACATTTATTCGTCTATTAATTAGGTGGATATTTGCAACAGGTTTGTGATGTCGGAGGACTCAAGTGAGCACATGAGGTAAGTAAACACTTACAAATGTTTCCTTAAAAACGTGTAATATGTCAGTTGATTGTGCACGCGGCTGATATGAGCATGCCTATATTTTTGTATAACTTGGTAACTGTCTTAAAACTGGTTGATAAGATACATTGTATGACATGGTACACCAGTACGTGCGGTATAATGACCATGGGCTTACTATATACACTTGATTCTATGGTTAAACATGTGTATGGATGTGATATAAGGGTCTTGGATGCAATCGTTATTTCGTGAACGGTGCAACCTTAATTGGTGGTCACTACAAGGCGTACATCATTAGTAGCGTGGGCCACCCGAGGTTAGACTCGGTCGGGCTGCTAGTGTTATGGATAGTAACATACAATGGTCGGGGCACCGGCATTGTATTACAGGTTCTTTGGGATAGCGCCAACATTGTTGAGAAGGGGTAATATCTCAGGTAGACCATATATGCTAGTTATGACATATTAAGGCATTAGTATTTTGCATTAAAACTCTTAGGCAATTGCTGTTGGAAGTACACCCCTTTTCTTCAACAAAACGATATTTTTACGGTGTATTAACAGAGACAACATCTCTTTCAAACCTTTGTCAAATTGCACGTTTATTTTTGCTCAGTAAAAACCGGCTCAGCTCATACTCAATTGTGAGGTTTACTTACTAAGCCTTTAGATTTATATGATTATTACATCTTGTAGGAAACCTCTTTCTAGGAAGAGAAGAGTGGTGAGTTTGCCACTACAGAACTATTTAAGACAAAGATCTCCATGTTATTACCAAGTTTGATTATTATTTCTATTTGCTCCACGTCCATGTGTCGAGGATAATATGCTTCCTTTATGGTTATTAGATTTCTCAGATTAATCTTACTTTCCTATGCATTAACTCTGATGATGCTTAGAGGGGCGGCAGTTTCCTAGTTAGCTACCAGTTAGCTATATTGGAGTAATTGC
>NC_081547.1:17546084-17612361 GCF_901000735.1 Corylus avellana
TTCTTCCAAAAGCCTAGAAAAGCATGGAAAACACAAAAAGGAACTAAAATGGCATGAATTAACTAAAACTAAAGGATTAAAACATGTAAGTTAAGGGCTAAAAATATGAATATTTTAACACTTAACGCACCCCTAAACTTACATATTGCTAGTCCCTTAGCAATACAAAACTAAAAATAAAAATGAAAAACAGAGAACAAAAAGATAAATCCATCTTTCGTGGGATGTACAATTGCATTTAGCATATGCAACAAGCCTTTTAAACCTTTTGGAATTCCCTAAAGGACGAATGAAGTCTCATGAGGGTTTTCCAGAAATGTTACCCACAAACATCATGCACAGTTAATGTTATCCCCAAAATTAAAGTATCAATTCAAGATCATGATTTTCATTCATTAGCAAGCTTAAAAAGATGAACTTTATCTTCACAATGAATTGGAATTTCAAAGTTCAATTACTTACAAAAGGCATGCTAAAACATCACAAGTTTGAAAACAGTGTAAAGTGAACTAACACAAAATTATGAGGCTTCCAAGTATTTCCAATGTGCAGTGTTTCCACATCTCAAAGTTCACTGAAATCCCTATTAGAATGAACAATAATGGCATTTTATTTTTAGTCAGGTTGTGCAATGTTTGGTTTCCTTAAGCTTTCTAATTGACCCTTGTAGTGAGTGTTAAGTCAATGATTCCCAAACCAAATGGTTTTAGGGCATTAGGTGTAGAGACACCCCTAAGGACCTACTAACTCAAGTCAAAAAGGCTACAAAACCAAACGAACCTTGACATTAATCAAATCAACATTTTTCACCTTTTGACGTGAACACTCAATGCTTTGAGGCAAGAGGTCCAATTACTCAGTGAAAAGCCTATCAACCTCATAGATTATGTGCTAATGTGAACATGTTATTTTTCAATTGTCCTCAACAAGTAACCAAACTAACAGATTCGCTCATCAGATCATGTGTTCAAAATTTTAAGCTCACTGATGAATTCAAGCCATAATTCTTTTAGATTAACTAAAAATTTTAGGGCAAACATGAACATGCATAAACCCTTTTTTTTTTTTTTTTTTTTTTTTTTTTTTTCTTTTTTAACAATTTTTTTTTTCTCAAATAAACAAACAACACACAAAACAAATAACATGAAATCGGGACAAAGTGTGTATAAACAACATGTGTGCCCATACCCCAAACTTAAATTACACATTGTCCCCAATGTGTCTAAGTAAAGGAAAGAGTGTACCCGGGAGATGGTCGACATGATCTTGGAAAGCATGGCTCATAGCACACCCCCAAACTTGAAGTGAAGCACACTTGTCCCTGCAAAATAAGAAAACACACAAACAAGTAAAAAGAAACAAAACAAAAATTAACTGAAAACACATTTAAACAAAATAAAAGGATAAACTATGGGGTACCTCCCATGAGCGCTAAGTTTTACGTCTTCAGCTAGACGGTGGTACTTTGAACTTGAAGCACCAATCTTTCCTTCTCTTACACCAAAGGGAATGAATCTTTTTTACTGCAAGGTGATTCCGAGTGTTTCTAGATCGGGGATGACCACTTTGAGTTTTCTCAAACAGTTGCTCATCCGGTGGGGAATCATGAACTGGAATAAAGTAAGAAGAAAACTCAGGGAGCTTTTCTATCTTGATGTCCTCAAATTACTCATGTGGTAACTCAAACAGACTTCTCGCTTGGCCTCTCGGTGTTTCAGGAATAAGAACTAATGGTGAAAAAATCTTAGTGCTTTCTTCTCTTTCCTGATGTAGCTCTTCTAGAAGCTCAGTTTGCTCATCCTTTCCCTCTTCCTCTGGATTTTCAACCACCTCTTCACTCCTTAGTGTGACAGCTTGCGCATGATAGTAGGTGCATTCTTCCTCCATGTAATGCTCATTAGGATTGGCCATCAACTGACTTTGACACTCTTCTTTTTCTTCTTCTTCTTTAAGTGTATCTGATTTTTGCTTGAGGTGGGCCTCCATCCATTCAAATGATTGCTCTCTTTCCTCCATGCGGCTAAGATGAGCTGCTGTATGTTTTGCAAAGTCAGCACACTATTTTTCGAAGGTAGCAATTGCTTCTTCTAATGCAGACCTTCTTAAATGAGGTGTTTCTTCTTGGTACTGTTGAGGCCAATCGATAGGGAATGCACTCCGCTCCTTGTCAAATTGTCCCATTCATACTTCTAGTCTTTGAATGGCTTGATCATTTTTTTGAAATGCTTGATCGATCCTTGTATTGATTTGTTCTTGATCAGTCATCAATTGCTGGAGTTGGGTGGTTGGTTGAATAGGAGAGATGTTTCAACTAGCCATGGATTTTACAAGTATATTTAATGTCTTTTGCATGGCAGCTAGCTGATCTTGTAGTGGTGGATCCGATTGAGAGGAATATGAATGATTTCTAGGAGCTTGAGCTTGCGCTTGCCATGAAAGATTGGATTGTTGGCTCCATGTTAGGTTACAGGAATCAAAATAGCGGCTGTTCCCCAGTCTAGAGAATGCTGCGTTCATGTATTGGTTAGAAATTTGCCTCAATGTAGGACATTCTCTAACACTGTGATAAGGGTTGTGGCAACATGAACATGGTCTACGGGGCGTCGGAGTGCAGCCCCACATTTGTGAAGGTAAAAAATAACAAAAGATTAAAATAAAAAGGGAAAATAAAAACAAAATTAAAAACAAAACTTACGAAGATGTAGACTCAACTGACCCTGCATAAAACAAAAGAAAAAAATTAGATCTATAATTATCGCAGTACTGTGCTGCTCTCTAGATGTGTGATCGATCACACTGTGATGTATGCTCGATCGCCCTGGTTGGGCGCTCGAGCGCACCTCCAGAGGCAAAACAGGAATTGCGAAAAAAATGAGAAAAGCATAAAACTTTAAAAACAAAAATAAATTAAAGGAAAAACCAAAATTGAAAATTTGAAAATTAAAATAACACAACTAAAGGAAAATAATTCTAAACAAAATTCACCGCAAGCCCCGGCAACGGCGCCAAAAACTTGTTGTTCACAATTACCTACCTAAATTAATAGGCAAATAACTGGATATTTTACCCGCAAGTGCACGAGGTCAACATAGTAGTATAGTGTGCAAATATGGGGTCATTTCCACGAGGATTGCTGAATCTTGTCCTAAAATCAATTCCCAAAGTGAAATAAAACAAAAGACTAGATTTAAATTGATAATGATAAAATGGTAGGGCTTTGATATCCACCACTAATTATAGGCTTTAGAAGTCATTGACAAACTAGTAAACCAAGGAATTTCGTAGGGTTTCAAAACCGATTACAATTGGGAGTTGGAAAACCCTAATATGGAAATATTAGCAATCTGGCTGCAGCTTCGATGTGTCTCCTGCGCACGGGTGCGATCGATCGCAACCTGTTTGCACTCGATCGCAGGTCTACGATCGAGCCTCTTTTGTTGTGCGCTCGTGGCCTGCCATTGGGATCGAGCACAGTCATGCACTTGAGCGCCCAAACCAGTGGGATCGAGCGCAGTAATGCGAATGAGCACCAATCCTACGATCGAGCACTGTCGTGCACTGGAGTAGCAATGAAGTTAGCAAACACGGTTTTGCACGGTTTGGAAGTCTATAACTCCAACTCAATTTTTGAGTTGTTAGGCTTCACAAAAACATCAAGGGTTGTTCCAAACTCGATAACTACTCACTTAATTCTTCCAAATTGAGGAGGAGAGGAGAGAAAGAAGCCAAGACACAAGCTTTGGGAGAAGAATTGGAGGCTAGAAGGGTTTTTCGGTTTTTCTTCTTTTCCTTATTATTTTCTTATGAGGATGATTTTCATCCGAATTATGTGTAACTAATACTCTAGTTAGGGGCTCGATTGAAGCCCTAATCATGTCTCTTTAGGATTTCAATATTGGCGCCTTTGCTACAATTCATATTTTGAATTCTTAACTTGATTATTTCCTATTTTATTGAATTCCTCACATGAATGTGCTTCATCATCATATGCATGTGGTAGGGATTTGTTATTTAAGTTAATTTGGATGACTGAGTCCTGGGCTTAATAGAGTGACAAAAGAACCCCATCACAGGTTCTTGGATTAATCAACATGGAAAACTAGAAGTAGATACCATACTCTAGGCTTCATGTATTTGTCAATTTCCATTGATTTATGCTTTCTTGAAGAACAACTTAGTAGAGACCATGCTAAATCATTTGAGAAGGAAAAGAATTAGAGTAGATACCATGCCTAATTCGTTGCTTAGGGAGATCAATAGCTTAAGGAGAAGATACCATGCCCTTAGTTTGGCAAACATTGGGTATCTTGATATGGGTTTAGCATTGGTATATTGTTTATCTTATTCGAGTGTGATTAGCGGTGGATATCAAAACCCTACGCTTTCATTCTTATTATTTAAATTCAATATTTTATCTTGTTTAATTCAGTTATTTATTTAGGCAATTCTTTTAAGCATAACTTATAGCAATCCTCTTGGGAATGATCTTGTACTTGCTTTCTATACTGTCATTTTGATCTAGTGCACTTGCGAGCAAAACGTACATTTATTCGTCTATTAATTAGGTGGATATTTGCAACAGGTTTGTGATGTCGGAGGACTCAAGTGAGCACATGAGGTAAGTAAACACTTACAAATGTTTCCTTAAAAACGTGTAATATGTCAGTTGATTGTGCACGCGGCTGATATGAGCATGCCTATATTTTTGTATAACTTGGTAACTGTCTTAAAACTGGTTGATAAGATACATTGTATGACATGGTACACCAGTACGTGCGGTATAATGACCATGGGCTTACTATATACACTTGATTCTATGGTTAAACATGTGTATGGATGTGATATAAGGGTCTTGGATGCAATCGTTATTTCGTGAACGGTGCAACCTTAATTGGTGGTCACTACAAGGCGTACATCATTAGTAGCGTGGGCCACCCGAGGTTAGACTCGGTCGGGCTGCTAGTGTTATGGATAGTAACATACAATGGTCGGGGCACCGGCATTGTATTACAGGTTCTTTGGGATAGCGCCAACATTGTTGAGAAGGGGTAATATCTCAGGTAGACCATATATGCTAGTTATGACATATTAAGGCATTAGTATTTTGCATTAAAACTCTTAGGCAATTGCTGTTGGAAGTACACCCCTTTTCTTCAACAAAACGATATTTTTACGGTGTATTAACAGAGACAACATCTCTTTCAAACCTTTGTCAAATTGCACGTTCATTTTTGCTTAGTAAAAACCGGCTCAGCTCATACTCAATTGTGAGGTTTACTTACTAAGCCTTTAGATTTATACGATTATTACATCTTGTAGGAAACCTCTTTCTAGGAAGAGGAGAGTGGTGAGTTTGCCACTACAGAACTATTTAAGACAAATCTCCATGTTATTACCAAGTTTGATTATTATTTCTATTTGCTCCACGTCCATGTGTCGAGGATAATATGCTTCCTTTATGGTTATTAGATTTCTCAGATTAATCTTACTTTCCTATGCATTAACTCTGATGATGCTTAGAGGGGCGGCGGTTTCCTAGTTAGCTACCAGTTAGCTATATTGGAGTAATTGCCAGTAACCCTACCAAACTGGTCAATGCCAGATTTGGGGGCGTTACACATATATATATCTGGATGAAATTAAGAATTTGATCAACTTTCACATAAGAATTCTTGACATACAGAAGGAAAAAAAAAAAAAAAAAGAATTATGAAGACATGTCAATAAGGCATATGAGTCTAAACAATTGTTATTAGCAGAAGCATTTCAAATATGGTAGCCCTACTTTTTTGTTGCTCACATAAAAGGTGAAGATAAATTCAATAGACATATTGTCATATTTTTTTATGAGAGCCATAAATAGTGTTGACATATAAGCCACTATAAAATACATGCATAAATAATCAATATAACAAATATGTGCGCGATATATAAATCATCTACAAAATATTCCCATATATATATCTTTTTTTTTTTTTTTTTTTTTTATAATCTTCCATAGCATTACAACGGTGAATAACAAAAAAGAAAAGAAAATAAACTCATTATATGCTCATGTGAGGGGTGAGTGCATGGCAAAAATAATGGAAATCAACAAGTCTCTTTATGTTCTTATTATCAATATCATGAATAAGGAAAAATTACAGTTTACCTCCTCGAAAATTGTGCACCTTTTTTGACAAATGATTTTTTTTTTTTTTTGGCAATGTGGCCATTCCGTTTACAGATTACGTCTTTTTTGATGGTTTGGAATACATCTGTGGCACATGCGATTTTTAGGACATGAAAAGTCTAAAATGGCCCTATTTTTCTGAAGAAAAAAAAATATACAAAAAAGTTGGCCATTTTGTCATGGCCTAATGGGCAAATAGCCAACTTTATTAAAAATTATTTTTATTTTTTTCGAAAAAACAAGGGCATTCTAGACTTTTCATGTCCTAAAAAATCGCGTGCATTGCGCATATATTCCAAACTATCAAAAAAAATACATAATCTCTAAACGGAATGGCCACATTGCAAAAAAAAAAAAAAACTTAATAGTAGTAGATTGTCAATTTTTAAACAATGGAGTTAGAATAAAAAAAAAAGTGCACAACTTCCTTGAGGGGGGAGGGTAAACTGTAATTTCCCCCATGAATAAAGAAAGAAAGGAAATTGTATAAACTTGTAATATAGGGTGAGAGCAAAAATACATTAAATTCAAAGAGAGAGAGAAAGAAATCGGCGATGGTGTGTACGTCACTCTGCGGGTGTGTGCGGAGAGCGGAAAAGAGGAAGATCTATATAGGGTTAATTTTACCTTCTTCCATGTCTCCCCATTTGGAATCACTCAACTCCCTCCTTCTTCGTCTCTCACATGTGAGAACAAAAAGAAAAAACTCTCTCTCTTGGTGACACGTGCAACCAATTATGTGTTGTAGTGGCTTGCTTGTTAAGTAGATGCAAGATTGCATGGTATGAGATATGAAGTGACCATATCTGAGCATGTCTTTGGCCATGCCATTCTAATGAGTACTTTCTTGTTTCAATCAACGAAATAAAAGTGCAACATCCAAGACCCACATTCCTCCATCCAGAAACCATAACATGCTTCTCCTAAGTTTTCTTCATATTTGTCTAATCATTTCCCTATAAGATAGCTTTTCTAACTCCTTCTATGTACAAATCAAACAATTTGTGAAACTAGAGAGAAAAAGAAAGAATTCTAGAGAGAAATAATGGTAGCAAAGATTGTGCTCTAATTGGGGCTCCTAACCCTAACCCTAGCAATGTTCATGGCGATCCGTACACATGCATACACCCCCACACATAGCACTCACACCCCCACACACACGCGCACACATGCATACACCCGTACACATGTGCACACCTACTCACACACATACACCAACAAACTCACACACACACATGCGCACCTGCACATGCATGCACACATGCTCACACATATGCACACACACCCAGGCACGTGCACACACACACGCGCGCACTCATGTGTGCGTGTGTATGAGCTAGGCTCATGAGCCTTAATCGAGTCGCTCATGTGTAATATAGGGGCTATTTTTTACTCTTACATATTTTGTGACAATTGTAGTACGATTTAGATTGTGCATAATGATGTTTTCACGAATGCATTAAACACATTAAGATTGTTAGAGAGTTATCAAATGATAACACTCCTCATGATATCAGGAATCAAACTCAAATAAACTCAACCGAGGATAGCATCGATTGATCACTTCAAATCTAGTCTTATATCTTATCTGTAACTCTTGTAGATTGAATTTAATATTTGTATTTAGTTTTTATCTCTTGTAATCAAAGTTCCCTATATATACAAAGCCTTATCCACAATTATGGTAAGGTAGAATAACCCAAACACTAGAGTCATATCAATCTTTACATGGTATCAGAGCCATTCTAGGCTAACGCCATTTTTTGCTTCTCTATTTTTTCATGGCTACTTCATCGTCTTCCACTAACCCAATGAATTATCTCACCATTTCCTCTTCTTTCTCTCACAAACTCATGCAGACCAATTATCTTCTGTCGAAGCTTGCTATCCTACCTGTCATCGAAAGCCAAGATCTTCAAGGCTTTATTGATGGATCTATTACTAGCCCTCCTCTGTCCATCACCTCCAAAGTTGATACCATTACTACTCTGTCCAAGAACCAGACTTGGCTTCAATGGCACATGCATGATTAGCTTGTGCTTAGCATGTTGATCCCGTCTGTCACTAAGAAAGTCGTTGTCCATTTTGTTAAGTGCCTCACTCCACGGAAACTATGGCTCTCTTTGGAAACTATGTTCACTTCCAAGGCCCATGCTTGCACGATGTCCCGTCACCTTCAGCTTACCACACTCAAGAAATGTAGCATGTCAATCACTAACTATTTCTAGAAATTCACCACACTGGTTGATACCTTGGCTACCATTGATAAGCCATTACATGATGACGATCTTCAATCTTTTCTTCTTGCAGGACTCAACAGTGAATATGATTCATTTGTCACCTCAGTTACAACCTAGGTGGATCCAATCTCCATTGATGAGCTCTATGGCCACCTTCTTGCTCATGAAATTCGCCTTGAGCAAAATATTGCTTCTTCTGATCTCTCTATTTCAGGTGTGAATTTTACCTCCAAAGGTTCAAATTTTCATGGAGGACGTGGTGGATGTCCCTCCCTTTCCAATCGTGGCTCTTACTCCAATGACAATCATGGCTTCCATTACAATTCCAGTAGTGTGCCTTCTTATCAGCATAGCTTCAATTCCAATCGGGGCAAGGGGCGCGGCATAGGTGCTCCATCTTTCATCAAATCCCCTCGCCCAGTGTGTCAACTCTACAACCAGATTGGACACCTTGCTCCTACATGTTATTAGCGAGTAGCGAGTTGATCATTCATACACACAGGATGCTGCTTCTCAAATCCAGGCATACCATACAACATCTCAACTGTCATCTCACATTGTCTATGACTCCAACCCGTATCCCGACATCGGAGCCACACATCATCTCATGTCTTATCTCGCCAATCTGAATGTTCTGGTTGATACCTACTCCGGCTCTGACGAGATAAAAATTAGTAATGGTGATAGGCTTTCCGTAAAGCATGTTGGCACCTCTCATATCCTCTATTAGGGGTGTTAAGTGAACAAGCCGCTCGCTTGCTCGCTCAAGCTCGACTCGTATAAGCTCGGCTCGTGCTCGACTTGATTATTAAATGAAACGCTTCGTGAACACAAATTTTGACTCGAATATTAAACGAAGCAAGCTCGACTCGACTAGGTTAGGCTCGTATAAGCTCGTATGTGTGTGTATAAAAATAAGTAACACATAATTAATTATAAATCTCATAATTATTAAAATCTTAAAATTGCATTTATATTTAAGCATTAGAAAATGAAAAATTCTAGACCCTTCGTGATCAAAGAGAGAGAGAGAGCAATCATTAAAAAGACCTCAATTCAACTAGGGTAGACCCAAACTAAAGGATGAAGAATCAAGCAGAAACTATTGAGGGAGATTGCAAAGGGCAGAAACTATTGAAGAATCAAACAGACCCAAACACTATCACTACCTGTCTTGTGAGCAAGAGTGAGAGAGTGTGAAATGAGAGTTCAGGTGGAATATGTGCTATGACTAGTGAGGGAGATTGTAGCGGGCGTTGTCCCAATGCAGTCTGAATACAACCTGTTAACTAGTCCCACATTGCTAAAAAAACACCAATCCCTAAGTTTGCTTATCTATAAAAGGATGTATATCCTCTCTCTTTGAAACCAAGTGCCTTATTGTATTGACTCAGGCTCCATACTCGACTAGCCAGGCTAAGCAAATGTTCATATACAAGCTGGCTTCTTAAGCCGTTTAAGAATACTTGAAGTTTAGTTTTTTTTTTTTTTTAAAAAAAAAATAAATATAAGAGCTAGCTCGTGAGTTGGCTCGGCTCGACTTATTATGAGCTTGAGCTTGATTTTTTTGGCTCACTCTTGAACTTGGCTCGAGCTCGAGCTCGAGTAAAATATAAAGGAGCCAAGCCTAAACAAGTGAAGCTCACTCAAGCACGGCTCGTTTACACCCCTATCCCCTATCCATCCCTTGCTTTAAATTATCTAATGTTCTTCATGTGCCTACTGTTTGCAAGAACTTGGTTTTTGTCCAAAAATTTACCAAAGACACTAATACATTTTTTGAGTTTCACCCCTCTTATTTTCTCTTGAAGGATCACACTAAGGGGAAGTTGCTACTTTGAGGCCTGAGTAAACATGACTTATATCCTTTCTTTTCAGCTTCAAATAAACTGTCCACTCTGTCTGCTCTTGCACGTGAACATAGGTCAGTGTCCTAGTGGCATTCTCGGCTTGGTCATCCTACCTTGAAGGTCGTTCGTCGTGTCCTCAATTCATTTCTACTTCCTATGTCCAGCAATAAAAGCTTCCCTCCATGTTTAGCGTGCTTAAGCTCCAAAAACACTTAGCTACCTTTTCCAGTCTCTTCAACACGAATTGTGTCTCCTTTCCACCTAATCTTCACAAATGTGTGGGTACCTGCTCTAGTGTATTCTAGAAATGGTTGGAGGTTTAATGTCTCTTTTCTTGATGCCTTTAGACGGTTGTTGTGAAAATATCTATCTAAATTAATAGGTAAATAATTGTACGTTTTACCTGCAAGTGCACAAGGTCAACATAGTAGTATAGGGTGCAAGTACAGGATCATTCCCACGAGGATTGCTGAATTTCTGTTTAAAAATAAATTCCTTAAGTAAAATAGAGATTGAGTTGATAATGATAAAAAGGTAGGGCTTTGATATCCACCACTAATTATATTTAACTAATATAACAATATGTCATTGCTTTGATCATGTTATGCATATCTAATGTTTGCCAACCTTAGGGCATGGGTGTATATTCTTTAAGCTATAGATTTTCCTAAGCAACGAGTTAGACATGGGTGTATACTCTAACTTTTTTCTTTCCTAAAGGATTAAGCATGGTATATACTAAGTTTTTCTTTAGAAAAGCATATGTTCTATGGAAATCAACAAACACACGGGGCCTAGGGCATGGGTGAATACTCCTAGTTCCCCATGTTAATTAACCCAAGAATTGCGGTGTGAATTCTTTTGTTACTTAAATTAAACCCAAGACTCGGTCATCCAAATTGATCTAACTAACTAGTCCATACCACATGCACATGTTGATCAGGCGCACACATATGAGCAATTCATGCAAGCAGGTATTAATCAAGTTAAATAGCACAACAAGATCATCACAAAGGCGCCAATATTGAAATATTAATTAAACATAACTAGGACTTCAATCTAGCCTTACTAAGTAAATTAGCTACACATAGAGTTGATGTTAAACATCTTCATAAAATAAAAGAAAAGAATAAACCCGAGACTTGAACTTCAAGAGCTCCTCTTCTTCTCCTTCTCCAGCCTCCTCATTCTAGAGGCTTAAGGGTCTATTTATAGGTTTTAGAAGTCCTAGACAAAGTAGTAAACCTAGGGATTTCATAGGGTTTTGAGACCTATTACAATTGGGAGTTGGAAAACCCTAATATGGAAAGAGTGACACTTTGGCCGCCACTTGATGTGTCTCCTGCGCACGGGTGTGATCGATTGCAGCCCGTGTGCTCTCGATCGCAGGTTTGCGATAGATCCTTCTTCTAGCATGCACTCGATCGCTCTTGGCCTGCTTTATGCAGTGTCCTCTTGGGTATTGCGCTCGATCGCAGGTACCCTGCGATTGATCACAGTGTCAGGGAGCTCCAATTTTCTCCATCTTCTCTTGTGGAGCCCAAATCACCTAGTTTTACTTCATTTTCTTCCAAAAGCCTGTAAAAGTATGAAAAACACAAAAATGAATTAAAATAGCCTAATTAACCAAAACCAAAGGATTAAAACATGCAAGTTAAGGGCTGAAAATATGAATATTTTAGCACTTATCACACCCCCAAACTTACATATTGCTAGTCCCTTAGCAATACAAAACTGAAAACAGGAATGGAAAAATAGAAAACAAAAGAGATAAATCCATCTTTCATGGGATGTACGATTGCATTTAGCGTATGCAACAAGCCTTTTAAACCACTAGGAATTCCCTAGTGGACGAGTGAAGTCTCGTGAGGGTTTTTCAGAAATGTTACCCACAAACATCATGCAAGAGTTCATGTTATTCCAAAAATTAAAGCATCACTTCAAGATCATGATTTTCATTCATTAGCAAGCTTAAAAAGATGAACTCCATCTTCACAATGAATCGGAATCTTAAAATGCAATTACTTACAAGGACATGCTAAAACACCACAAGATTGAAAACAGTGTAAGGTGAACTAGCACAAAATTATGAGGCTTCCAAATATTTCCAATATGTAATGTCTCCTTATCTCAGAATTCACTGAATTTCCTATTAGAATGACACAATGGCATATTTCTTTTTCCTTTTTTTTTTTTTTTTCTCTTCATTTTTGTTGGTCAAGTTGTGCAATGTTGTTTTCCTTAAGCTTTCTAATTGACCCATGTTGCGAGTGTTAAGTCAATGACTTCCAAACCAGGTGGTTTTAGGGCATTAGGTGTAGAGCACCCCTAAGGACCTACTAACTCGAGTCAAAGAGGCTACAAAACCAACTAACCATGACATTGATCAAATTCATATTTTTCACCTTTTGACGTGAACACTCAATGCTTTGAGGCAAGATGTCCAGTTACTGAGTGAAAAGCCATCAATGATCATTTTTTCTTTCTTTCTTTCTTTCTTTCTTTTTTTTTTTTCACACACACACACACACACACATATATATGCCAAGGTATACATCTAATAAGTCATCCAATTTCATCCAAGAGACAGAAACACAATATCAGATCTCATGTCCTACCTCACAAATTATGTGCTAGTGTGCTTGAGTGATTAGATCAAACATGTGATTTTTCAATTGTCCTAAACACGTAATCAAACTAACAGATTCACTCATCAGATCATGTGTTCAAAATTTTAAGCTCATTGAAGAATTCAAGCCACAATTCTTTTAGATCAACTTAAAATTTTAGAGCAAACATGAACATGCATACATTTATTTATTTATTTTTTCATTAAGTATAGACAAACAAACAAACAAAACAAATAACTTGAAATTGGGACAAGGTGTGTGAACAACCATGTGTGCCCATACCCCAAACTTAAACGACACATTGTCCCCAATGTGTCTAAGTAAAGGAAAGAATGTACCCGGGAGATGGTCGAAATAGTCTTGAAAAGCATGGCTCATTGCACACCCCTAAACTTGAAGCGAAGCACACTTGTCCCTGCAAAATAAGAAAACACACAACAAGTAAAAAGAAACAAAACAAAATAAAAAGATAACTATGGGATGCTGCCCAAGTGCGCTCGATCGCACGCATGCTGCGCTTGATCGCACTAACAGAATGCGATGAAACCTCAAGTGGAGACCTGCGCTCGATTGCACCGCAGGCTGCGATCAATCGCAGTAACAGAAGGTAAAAACATGACAAAAGACTTGAAACACTAAAACACCAAAAACAACAAAACAAAAAGGAAAACACAAACAAAATATAAGTCAAACCAAACAAAACAAAAGGATATGCTATAGGGTGCCTCCCACAAGCGCTAAGTTTAACGTCTTCAGTTAGACTGTGGCACTTTAAACTTGAAGCACCAATCTTTTCTTCTCTTGCACCAAAGGGAATTAATCTTTTCTGCTGCAAGGTGATTCCGAGTGTTTCTAGATCGGGGAGGACCACTTTAAGTTTTCTCAAACAGTTTCTCATTCGGTGGGGAATCATGAACTGGAATAAAGTAAGAAGAAAACTCAGGAAGCTTCTCTATCTTGATGTCCTTAATTTTCTCATGTGGTAACTCTAACAGACTTCTTTCTTCGCCTCTTGGTGTTTTATGAATGAGAGTTAATGGTGAAAAAATCTTAGTGCTCTCTTCTTTTTCCTGATGTGGCTCTTCTGGAATTTCAGTTTCCTCCTCTTTCCCCTCTTCCACTTCATTTTCAGTCACATCTTCACTCCTAAATGTGACAACTTGCTCATGATAGTAGGTGCACTCTTCCTCCATGTATTGTCCATTGGGATTTTCCATCAACTGACTTTGACACTCTTCTTCTTGGTATTGTTGACACCAATTGATGGGAGATGCTCTCGGCTCCCTGGCCAATTTTTCCATTTGTACTTCCAGTCTTTGAATGGCTTGATCAGTCTTTGTATTGAATTGTTGTTGTGAAGTCACAAATTGTTGTAAAAGACTCTTCAAGTCCTCCTCTTTTGGGTCTTTGGCTGGTTGAACTGTTTGTTCGAAATTGCTTTGCTGTCCTTGAGGGTTCCGGATGTTCCTACTGTTACTCCATGATGAATTGGGGTGGTTGTGCCACCTTGAATTATAAGTGTTGGAGTAAGGATTGTTCTTGGGAGGATAAGTGTGCTGTCCCACATAATTGGCTTGGTCCTGATCTGCAGATGAGTACAAAGGGCAGGTCTCAATAGTGTGATCTAAATGAGAACATATGGCACATACCTGGAATTGGGTGGCTGGTTGATTGGGAGTGATGTTCCGCCTAGCCATGGAATTAACAAGTATATTTACTGTCTTTTGCAAGGCAGCCAGCTGATCTTGTAGTGGTGGATCCGATTGAGAGGAATATGAATGATTTCTAGGAGCTTGAGCTTGCCATGAAAGATTGGACTGTTGGCTCCATGTTGGGTTACATGAATCAAAATAGTTGTTATTCCCCGGTCTAGAGAACGATGTGTTCATATACTCATAATGTTTGTTAGAAGTTTGTCTCATTCTAGAACATTCTCTAACATGATGATAAGGGTCATGGCATAAAGAACACGGTCCATGGGGTGTTGGAATGCCTCCCCACATGTGTGAAATAACAAAATAAAATACCAAAAAGTTAAAATTAAAACGGGAAAATAGAAACGAAATTTTAAAAGAAACCTTACTAAGATGCAGACTCAACTAACCCTGCATGAAATAAAAGAAAAAAAATCAGATCTATAGTTAGTGCAGTAACTGTGCTGCTCTCTGGATGTGCGATCAATCGCATCGTGAGGTGCGCTCGATCTCCTTGGTTGGGCGATTGATCGCACCTCCAGAAGCACAGAAACTGCGGAAAAGAGAATAAAAACAGAAAAATTTAAAACAAAAATAAACTAAGGAAAATAATTCCAAACAAAATCAAACAATCCTCGGCAACGGCGCCAAAACCTTGTTGTGTAAATATCTACCTAAATTAATAGGTAAAAAATTGTACGTTTTACCTGCAAGTGCACAAGGTCAACATAGTAGTATAGGGTGCAAGTACAAGATCATTCCCACGAGGATTGCTGAATTTCCGTTTAAAAATAAATTCCTTAAGTAAAATAGAGATTGAGTTGATAATAATAAAAAGGTAGGGCTTTGATATCCACCACTAATTATATTCAACTAATATAACAATATGCCAATGCTTTGATCATGTTATGCATATCTAATGTTTGCCAACCTAAGGGCATGGGTGTATACTCCTTAAGCTATAGATTTCTCTAAGCAACGAGTTAGGCATGGGTGTATACTCTAACTTTTTTTTTTTCCTAAATTATTTAGAATGGTATATACTAAGTTGTTTTTTAGAAAAGCATATGTTCCATGGAAATCGACAAACACACGGGGCCTGGGGCATGGGTGTATACTCCCGGTTCCCTATGTTGATTAACCCAAGAATCGCAGTGTGGATTCTTTTGCTGCTTAAGTTAAACCTAGGACTCGGTCATCCAAATTGATCTAACTAACTAGTCCATACCACATGCACATGTTGATCAGGCACACACATATGAGGAATTCATGCAAGCAGGTATTAATCAAGTTAAATAGCACAACAAGATCATCACAAAGGCGTTAATATTGAAATATTAATTAAACATAACTAGGGCTTCAATCTAGCCCTACTAAGTAAATTAGCTATACATAGAGTTGATGTTAAACATCTTCATAAAATAAAATAAAATAAAAGAAAAGAATAAGCCTGAGACTTGAACTTCAAGAGCTCCTCTTCTTCTCCTTCTCAAGCCTCCTAATTCTAGAGGCTTAAGGGTCTATTTATAGGTTTTAGAAGTCCTAGACAAAGTAGTAAACTTAGGAATTTCGTAGGGTTTTGAGACCTATTACAATTGGGAGTTGGAAAACCCTAATATGGAAAGAGTGACACTTTGGCCGCCACTTGATGTGTCTCCTGCGCACGGGTGCGATCAATTGCAGCCCGTGTGCTCTCGATCGCAGGTCTGCGATCGATCCTTCTTTTGGCATGCGCTCGATCGCTCCTAGCCTGCTTTGTGTTGTGTCCTCTCGGGTACTGCACTCGATCGCAGGTACCCTACGATTGATCGCAGTGTCAGGGAGCTCCAATTTTCTCCATCTTCTTTTTTTGAGCCCAAATCACCTAGTTTTACTTCATTTTCTTCCAAAAGCCTGTAAAAGTATGAAAACACAAAAAGAAATTAAAATGGCCTAATTAACCAAAACCAAAGGATTAAAACATGCAAGTTAAGGGCAGAAAATATGAATATTTTAACACTTATTAAATAGTATTAGTCTCAGTAAGTAATTATACTTACCTTTTCCCCGTAAATCGTTAAGCAGGATTCCAGCTCTAACCCTTGATTCTAATATTCACTGCATTTAGTACGCCCGTGCGCGACAATATATTAGTTTAAAATTATATTTGAAAGGCTAAAATAACGACTTCTTAATTTCTCCCTATGGTCTATCCAAAATTGGACAGCATAACGACATATATCTAAAATATGATAATGTCACTCGGCCATCATAACGACTATGTAGCATTACCACATATTTTTATATGGGCATTGCTACGGCATTAATATAATATTTATCTAAAACTTCTAATATTACTTGGGCATCACAACGGCGCTGTTGTAAAATACCTAATAAAATTTAGGTATCACAATGTCGCATTTGTAATATTTACAAGGATGATTGAATACCTTCCTTGAGATATTCAATCACACTTTCCCAAGCAATTTAGACATCATAACGACATAAATTAAATTCTAATAACTAAAATTGGCATAAACTAAGGATAAAAGAATTATACCTAGCACTCCCACTTGAGGTAGCTCCAAAGCTTTAAGTTCAAAGCCTTATGTGTATATATATTATTTTCTGTTCAAAATCTGATAGAAAGAGAGAGAGAGAGAGAGAGGGGGAGAGAGAGCATATTGCTGTAATTTTGAAAAGCATACACTGCACAACCTATTTATAGGCAAGGCTTGAGGACAAGGTGTGAATTAAATAGAATTAAAGGTTGCCAGTAAAAACAACATTTGATTGCCGTTTATAGAGTGAAACAAAACTTAATTGCTGCCTACAGATTAAAGCAATTAGGAACAAAACTTTAAACTGCCGTGCTTTTTGTAGGCGTAAACCATTGATTATGAGCTCGAGCTCGGGCTCGATTTTTTGGCTTGTCCTTAAGCTCGGCTCGGGCTCGAGCTTGAGTAAAATTTAAACAAGTCGAACTCAATCAAGAGAAGCTCGCTCAGGCTCGACATGTTGGCCTAATCTTCGCCCATACAATGAAAACAAACTTCAACCTTGTTCTATGGAGTGTATTTTTCTTGGTTATAGTCCATCACATAAAGGTTACAAATGTCTCCAAGTGTCGTCTTCCAGGGTTTATATTTCCAGAAATGTCATATTTAATGAATCTCTATTTCCCTCTGTTATTGTGTCTTATTCTCCTTATCTTACAAATTCGGATGACTCTACTACTGTCATGCTTACTAGGCCTCATCATGCAGCTTCCATGTTGGGCACTCCTTTATCCCCGATAAGTCTTTCTTCCACACCTTCCCAAATACCCACATGTTCCTCAGTAGCTCCCTTATCCTCCCCTCCTCCCAATCGTCTCCACACTTGTTATCTAGCCCAAACTCTCCAATATCCTACCCACCCAAAGCCATCCAATCTGCACCATCACCCACGGATCTTCCAGAACCATCCATCTCTCAACACCCCATGATAACCAAATCCAAAAACAACATCTCAAAACCAAAAACCTCTAATGAAGGCACTGTCAAATATCCTATTTCACATGTCTTGCTTGCTATAGTAAGCTCGGATATCTCTGAACCCACATGTTATTCAACTGCAATCAAAGATGAAAATTGGCCCAAGGCCATGAACATTGAATTTAACGCTCTTCTCAAGAATCATGCTCAAAATATCATAGGCTACAAATAGGTGTTTTGATTTAAAAGAAAAGCCGATGGGTCTATTGAGAGGTACAAAGCTTGGCTAGTCACCAAAGGCTTTCATCAGCAGCTCGTGATTGATTATGGCGAGACCTACAACACTATTATCAAACCAAATACAGTACGTCTGGTTCAATATATCTATTGCCATTTGTGTGGGTTGGCCCATGCATCAGATTGACATCCATAATGCCTTTCTCCATGTGCACCTATCTGAGAAAGTATTCATGTCCTAGCCCCCTGGTTTTGCTCATCCTTAGTTTCCCTCTCATGTATGCAAGCTGCATTATATGGCTTGAAACAGGCTCCCTGAGCTTGGTTTTCTCGCCTAAGCACAAAACTCATTGCTCTTGGTTTTTAGGGTTCTCTTTCAGATACATCATTATTTATCTACAAATCTACAACCTTTACTATGTACATCTTGATTTATGTTGATGATATACTAATTACTTGTTTACGACCATTTGAGATACCAAAATTGCTTGTCCAACTGAATAACCGGTTTTTTGTGAAGGACCTTGATCCAATGAGTTTTCTCCTAGGCATTCAAGTACTTCGAAGCTCTACATTCATTTTTCTCCCCAGCAGTGGTATATGATTGACATCCTCAAGCGTACAAATTTAATTGATGCAAAGCTAATGAGTACTTGTATGGCAACCTCCACTCAACTCTCTGCATATAAAGGCAAAATATTTTCAGACCCAAGTCTATATTGCAGCACTTTGGGTGCTTTGCAATAATTGTGCATCACAAGACCTAATCTCTCTCACTCAGTTAACAAGCTATCTCAATTTATGCATTAGCCACGTCTATCTCATTGGTAGGGGTCAAACACATACTTCATTATATCAAGAACACTCTCCATTACGGGTTACATTTTCAAAGGTCTTAAGCCTTCTCTGATGCTGATTGAGCAGGGGACAGAGATGATCGTTGATCCACTAGTAATTACTGTATTTCTTTGGGTAATAATCTAATCTCTCAGAGTTCTTGCAAACAACCCACTGTAGCTCATTCTGGTACTGAGGCAGAGTACAAAGCTCTTGCCAATGTTGTTGCTGAGATTATTTGGATAAACTCTATTCTCACTGAACTTGGCATACACTCATCTCATCCTCCGATTCTTTTGTGCAACAATATTGGTGTTACGTATCACTCCTCAAATCTGGTTTACCATGCTTGGACAAAGCATGTGGAGATCAACTTTTATTTTGTTTGTGATATGGTTCGTTACAAGACTCCTAACATACGGTTTATTTCCAGCAAAGATTATATCGCAGACATCTTTACCAAGCCCCTTTGCACCTCACGATTCTCGTTCCTCCGCTCCAAGCTCACCGTTGATCCACTATCATATTACCATTTTTTTTCAAAAACCCGTCTTCCGTTAGTTAAACTCGTTAAAAATTTTAAAATGACCTAAATACCCCTAACTCTATAAACAAAAATTGCATATAATACCCTTAAAATTAAACAAATCAAAAATCAAGATTAAAAAACTAAATAAAAATTAAACAAAAAATAGAAATATATTACAATTAAAAAACACTTATAAATTAATTTATAAAAATAAAAAATTCAATATAAAAAACTAAAAAAAAAAAAGATAAAAAAGACTTGAACTAAAAAAAAATATAAATGCAAAATCAGTCAATGTGGTTGTCTAAATTAAAAATCCATCTGTGTGATATAAAAAAATAATAATAATTAAGAGATTACCGGGATAGGCCAAAATAACAATTTAGTCCCTGTACTCAAATTTTGTCAAAATATTTGACGGATGTATCACGTCATCACCAACAAAATGATGATACGTGTCATTCTTAATTAATAGTAAATAAATATATTAAATATACATATATATAAATTATTTTTAAAATAAAAAAATAAAAAATAAATTAAAAAATTGAGGGGGTGGCTAGTTGGTAGCCACCCCATTGAGGGAGGGGGTGGCCAACGAGCTACCTCCAAAAATGGCCAGGTGTGGCTCGCTGCCACCCTTCGACCCAAGGGGTGGCACGCGGCCAACGCTAGCCACCCAAGGGTGGCCCGCATGCCAACTCTAAGGTGGGGGTGGCCACGCACCATTTCCAACCACCCCAGAGGTGGCTGGGGGTGGTGCGTGACCACCCCATGGCCTAGGGGTGGCTAATGGGCCAACCCTAGCTAGATTTGGGAGTAGTCCGACGACCACCTCACCTGAGGGGTGGCAAGCAAGCCACCCCAAGGTGACCGAAGGTGGCCACACGTCACCCTCGTGGGTCGGGGGGTGGCTCATTGGCCACCCTCTCCCCCAGCCACCCCCTTTTTTTTTCAGAAAATTAATTTATATATTTTAAATATTTATATTTTTGTTTGAAGTTTTTATTTGGGGGTATTTCTGTCTTTTAATGAAATTTAATGTTTAAAAGTGAATATTCCATCCAATTTAACAAGTTTTACTGACAGAAGGGGGATTTTGAGAAGAAAATGGTAGTCTAATAGGGTCGGGCAGTACGATTGCCAGTTTATGGGAGAAAATTTACAATGCGTTGTAGTTGATAGAGGGAAAATGTAATTACCCCAAGTTCTTTGTATATACAAAGCCTGAACCATAATTATGGTAAGGTAGAATAACCCAAACATGAGTTATATCAATCTTTACAAAGATCGATTGCCATTTTATGCGCCATCATCTCTTGTAGAGAACTTTTCGCTGTTACCCTATTGCTTCTATTGAACACTTGACTGATGTGTTCATCAAAGCACATCCACTTAGATAGTTCCGTAATCTCGTTTCCAAACTCAAGTTGGTATATACATTACCACCTTGAGTTTGAGAGGGAATGTTAGAATATATTTACTAAATTTTCTACTATAAGTCAATACATTTTTCCTTGTACAACTTGATTTGGGTTCCTTGTATAGGTCGAATTGTATTTCTATTTTAATTGTGCTTATTCAACTATAAATAAGTCATTCTCGTAATCATAAAGATGATTTGCTTTGGTATATGTTCCTTGTATACACCTATAATACATGATAAACTTAAAATAATGGAAGGGAAAATAACACAATCTCCAATAGCTCTAACTATTAAGAATTTTTGTCAATTAGAAAGGTGATGTACTGGTTTCTAGTTTCCATCGGCTAAAATAGTGATATTTATGATATTTCCCTTTGGCAATCCAATTTTGTTAATACGTGATAAAGGATGGCAAAAAAATTTCACATTTAAGAAACAAATCAAATGCCAAAAAGAAATTTCTTGCCTCTTTAACGAAAGTGTAATAGATCTTTTGTACATATCTTCCATTTACCTATCTCTATTCTTAGAGGGAAAAAGTGTAATAGATCGTTTCAAGTTCATATTTCCCATGAACATCATTTTATAGTAAACTTGCATAATTCTTAGTACTTGGAAAACCCACACATATTATAGCTTTAAATAAATGAACATGGAGATGACATAAAAATATGAAAAAAAAGAAAAAGAAAAAGAAAAAAAGAAACAAACAAACAAACAAACAAATGGAGACATCAGTGGAATATCTTGGCAACATCCTTTATTAAACCACGATTAGCTCGAGCAAAATCGGTGAACTCTTCGAATGAAATGAAGCCGTCCCCGTCAGTGTCAATCTCCTTCATCATATACTGCACCTCATCCGACGAGACGGAGCCAATTTGATTCAAGGCATGCCCAAGCTCTGCCGCAGAGATTTTGCCATCGCCATTGGTGTCAAAGCTCTTGAAAATGCGATCACGTTCAGCTTGGTCCTGTGGATGATCAACATCCTTTATTAAACCGCGATTAGCTCGAGCAAAATGGGTGAACTCTTCGAATGAAATGAAGCCATCGCCGTCAGTGTCAATCTCCTTCATCATATATTGCACCTCATCCGACGAGATGGAGCCAATTTGATTCAAGGCATGCCCAAGCTCTGCCGCAGAGATTTTGCCATCGCCATTGGCGTCAAAGCTCTTGAAAATGCGATGACGTTCAGTTTGGTCCTGTGGATGATCATCAGCCATTTTTGTTTTCAATGTTGTTGTCATGATAGTGGTACACGATTTCCTTGTTCGGTTTTGGTTTATATTGGAAGAGAGAGTGAGATGGTATGGTAAAGAGATTTTTTTGCAAAGGGTAAGGTCCTCCTTTACTCTCGGGGCTTTAGCGTAAGCCTAGGATCACCTATCAAATGTAACTCCCAACTTTTTTACCTTTTTTTTTTTTTTTTTTTTTTCTTTCCGAAATTAAGGTAAAGTAATAAATTAATTGAAATCCTAAATTTCCATGTTAAAAATGTAACTAGAAAATGGGTAAGCTACAATTCACATATCTCTCTCCCTCTCCACACACACCTGCACCGTGACACACACACACCATCACCGATTTCTTTCTATCTCTCTCTTTGAATTCAAAGTATTTTTGCCCCCACCCTATATCACAAGTTTATACAATTTATTTTCTTTCTTTATTCATGAATATTGATAATAAGAACATGGAGAGACTTGTGGCTTTTCAATATTTTTGTCATGCACTCACCCCTCACATGAGCATATAATGCGTTGATTTTCACAAACTATTGTATTCGCCATAGTAGAAAATGTTGAGTTTCATTTCTTTTCTTTTTTTTCTTATTCATTGTTATAAAGCTATGGAGGATTAAAAATAAAAAAATAAAAAGAGAAAAAAATGATAGAGATAGATTTATATATCGCATGCATATCTATTATATTGATGATTTAAGCATGTGTTTGGTAGTGGCTTATATAACAAAGGGTTATTGTTATGGAAACACTACCTATGGCTCTCAAAAAGAAAAAGAAAAAGAAAAAAATGACACTACGTGTACTGAATTTATCTTCACCTTTTATGTGAGCAACCAAAAATATGGGCTACGATATTTGAAATGCTTCTGCTCATAACAATTGTTTAGAATCATATGCCTTATCGACATGTTTTCATAATATTTTTTTTTGCATATCAAGAATTCTTTTGTGAAAGTTGATCGAATTCTTTATTTCATCCAAAAATATATGTTTGTACATTTAATAATTAATCATATTGCATGTTTTTAATTATTTGGAAATGTCATGTCATGTATTTGATATGCATCTTTCTATTTTAGTGGCATGCTGTATAATGAAAATTGTAGCTTACTTTGTCCATAATTGGATTTCATGAAGAGTGGAATGGAAACTAAGTGAAATGAAAATAATGTAGGAATTGCTATTTTCTCTAAGTTCAAAAGGAAGCGGATTTATGAGTAAGAATGTACCCTTTTCAAGGGATTTAGAGAGATGATTGCTAATTTTGTCCTTTATTAATGGTCCTCACATCTACTTTGAAAGATTACTAGGATCGTGTTCTACCTCTAATCTCCAAATGAACAAAATATGAAACTAAGCCATACAACAAACATAAAACATGCATAGTAGAATTCAATCAACATCATAAACACAACACAAAGTTTGTTTACGAAGTGGAAAACCCTTTGAACACATCAAACGTAAAAACCACTCCAGGGCAGCCAAATCTGGGAAATCACTATATGAAGATTCAGAGTTACAGACTAGACGAAACTCACAACCTTGAGGACCTCTAGAATTAATAAGAACAGCAAGCTTCCCAGCTTGTCTCCGTCTTGACCATCTTCACGAAGTGCATCTCCTCACCAACCCTTCGGTAGACTTCTTTCTTCAAATACCCATGGCAACAATCTTTGTATAGATGATTGAACAGGCAACATGCCAACCAAGAGCAAAGGACAGCCCGAAGCTTTATCACGTCCTTTCTTGAACAAACAACTCTCGAGACACAGTGCTCGTAGAGAACTATTGAGACTTCAGTGAACAGTGCACAGAGAAAATAAAAGTCTACAATTAACAGTGATAGGAAAATCCTTTTATAGGAGAAGCATTTTACAAAAAAGCAGTTCTGTTATGATGGGAAGAACAAATGTCTCCTCTTCATCATATGTCTAGTCATAACGCACCATCTGACGAGAAAACAGGGACCCAAAATTGGTCTCGTTACATGTCCCATCCTAATGAGGTTCCTGATGAGAAAACATTAAGACGACATCAACAAAAATTCCTTTGGAGAAAAACAAGAGATTCAAAAGTAAATTAATCCTCTGGTCACACAAATTGGAAGAGACACATTCACAGATTTAATTCTCATAAGAAAGAAGTTTAAGAAATCAATCCAACTAAGGCATAATCAGTGAAGTGAGTGATCATTTCAAAAATAGAGGATACATAATTCAGACCTTAGAAGTCAAGATGTCACATAGGAAATTGTTTATCACTTTAGACAAAAGCCAAACCTTTCTTCTCTGATTCCTAAGGAAAAGTCACACACACATTCCTCCTCAATTGTCATGACATTTATTAGAAGATGAAACAATCCCTTGGGTGTTTCAGACATATGGGGTCAATTTGTAAAGGATCAAAAACGGAGTTTCAAACTGAGTAGACATGAGACACTTGGTAAAAAGAATATCCTCGTTTTTGAGACATGTTCTCTAACTGAAATGCCTTTGACAATTTGACAACCAAAAATAGCTTGCTCAAGGAATCATCTCAAATGTAAGAAATCAGACTAACAGTGTTCACATTGACTCAATTTGACAAAAGAAGCATCTCACTCCATCTCATAGGAAAAACCAAAAAATTATAAAACAGGGAGGAGGAATGCTATCTTGACTCAAGGTGCACATCTCCAAGATTTTTACGGGAGGAAACAAATGGAAACATACGGAACCAGGAAAGAAAAACAAAATCACAAGAAAGCATCTACTACAATACACAATACATGGGCTAGAACACATAATATCACAATTCACAAAGAGAACTAGCCATGTAACCCCAACCCAATCTAGATAGGACCCTGATTACCTTCAAGTTTGTCCAATCTAAAGGTAATGCCCTTCATAAAGGAAATGATTTGGCTAAGAGGGTCGGTGTGTGTCTCAATCTCATAATCATTGGAGTTCTCCCTAATTGGAGATCTATGAGAGAGATGGTTGTAGTGAGGTCAGATATGACCTATTTTGCCACAAATCTGACAAGTGGGAACTTTCCTTTGAAAATGTATTCTCTTTGTAAAAGCATGAGAGATTTGTCCACCCCTCATTCCCAAAAAATATGGAGGCCTATTAGTAATTCTACCTTTTCCCTTGTCATTTTTCTCCAAACTACTTAACACAACATGTGAAACATGTGAGGCAAGAACAAAATTTATCAAAATTTTCAAAGCTACCGCATTTCTTGAAATGGAGGCGTTTTGATCATATTCAATTCCATGTTTATCACAAAATGGCTTTTGCATGCTCAAAATGGTGTTTAGTTTAGAAGAATGGGATTCATTGATAGATTCCTCTTTCTGGGCATCTTCCGATCCCTTGATTCCAGCCATTCTATTCATCAAGAACTGATTTTCTTCCTGGAAACTTGCACAAATTTTGTTAGCATCAAACAACTTGGTAGTTAAAGAGTTATTTTCTACCTTTAGGGATTTTTTAGATTTGTAAGCTGAGTCTAGAAGGTTTTGAAGAGAAATATTTTCTTCTTCAGTTGGAGTCAGTTGCTGCAGGAGCTCCTTGCACTTCTTCCTAGCATCTGTGCAATTTTTGACAAGGGTGTCATGGGATATAAGATGATTAATGCTTTTCACTAATCCTTCATCTGAGTCCTCCTCATTTGACTCACCATCAACACCTGCTGATGTAGGATCACTAGAACCTTGAATAGTGGTTAGAAATGCCATGTAAACAACCTTCTTCCCTTTTTGGTCATCGGAGTCATTTGACTCTGATTCATCACTAAATGATGCATTCGTGGCGTTTTCCCTAGCATTCTTTAGGTCTCCACAATCAGCCCTGATGTAAAGAAATCCTTAACACTTGTCGCATTGAGGATAGCGGGTTTTTGTGTCTCTGTAGGATTTATCACTTGGATCTTTCTGAGATTCTCCTTTGGATGGCAACACTAAAGACGTTCTTCCAATCCATTTAGTATGCTTCAAATACTTGTGGAAGTCCCTAGTTAGCATAGCTATTTGTTTAGAATCAGAGGACTCATCATTACTGGATTCTTCCTGAACCACTTCCTTTTCCATCTTGGAGGTTTTTAGTGCAATGGTCTTTTCTTTGGGAGAGAATCTCCTGCTCTCATAGGTTATGAGAGAACCTTCCAATTCATCGACATCCAGCATCTCTACATCCTTACTTTCTTGTACAATAGTTATCTTGGGGTCAAATCGAGGAGGAAGTGAGCGAAGAATTTTTTTCAACCACTCTAACTTCAGGAACTCTCTAACCAAGTCCCTGCATAGAGTTCACATTCTCACAAAGTTTAGTGTAAAAATCACCAAATGTTTCATCTTCCTTCATGTTCACACTCTCAAACCTAGACGTCAACATCTAAAGTTTGGCCTTCCTCACCCCTTTTGACCCTTCATGAGTCTTCTCAAGAATATCCCAAGCTTCCTTTGAGGTCTCACAAAGAGTGTTCATCGAAACTCATCTGGAGAAATGCCCTTGAAGATGCAACTTAACCTTCAATTATTTGAGTTACTGTTCACCGTATCTTCTTTACTCCATTTGTCAAAATCACCATCTAGTTTAGCAAACCCTTTTTCAACAGTAATCCATATATTGTCATTAAGCTCCTTCAAGTAGGCTTTCATACGGACCTTTCATGGGAAGGGCACTGGAAAAGAAGTATTTGGTTCCATACAAAGAGATCAATGAACAGCTCAAGACTTGAGTCAAATACCGAGTGAACCCTCTTTGATACCAATTGAAAGATTACCAGGTTCGTGTTCTACCTCTAATCACCAAATACACAAAATATGGAACTACGCTAAACAACAAACATAAAACATGCACAGCGGAATTAAAGCAGCATCACAAACACAATACAAAGTTTGTTTACGAAGTGGAAAACTCTTTGAACACATCGAAGGTAAAAACCACTCTGGGGCAGCCAAACCTGGGAAATCACTATATAAAGACTCAAAGTTACAGACTAGACGATCTTCACAACCTTGAGGACCTCTAGACTTAGTAAGAACAACAGGCTTCCTAGCTTCTCTCCATCCTGACCATCTTCACGGAGTGCATCTCCTCACCGACCCTTTGGTAGACTTCTTTCTTCAAGTACCCATGGCAACAATCTTTCTATAGACAAATGAATAGGCAACACGCCAAGCAAGAGCAAAGGACAGCCCAAAGCTTTATCTTGTCCTCTCTTGAACAAACAACTCTCGAGATACAGCATTCATAGAGAACTATTGAGACTTTAGTGAATAGTGCACAAAAAAAATATTTTCCAAAAGTATGCAATGAACAGTGACAGGAGAATCCTTTTACAAGAGAAGCATTTTTCTCTTCACATCCTAACGAGATACATTTCTCGTTATGACAGGAAGAACAAATTCATAGATCTGAGAATTTCTTGCCCTAACGAGAAAGCTGTTCCGTTATGACGGGAGGGACAAATGTCTCCTCTTCGTCACATGTCCCATTGTTGTGACAATTACCCACCTAAATTAATAGGTGAATAATTGCTACGTTTTACACGCAAGTGCACAAGATCAAAACGATAATATGGTAGGCAACTACAAGATCATTCCCACGAGGATTGTGTAAATTATACTTAGAATTAATTTCCTAATTAATTAACTGAATTAAATAAGATGTCACAGATTGAATTGAACAATAAAAGAAAAAGGTAATAAAAGATAGAAATAATAATAAGAACGAGGGTTAGGGTTTTGACATCCACCACTAATCATACTCAATTAAGATAAACAATATGTCAATGCTAACAATTATACCGATATACTTAATGCTTGCCAACCTAAGAGCATGGTATCTACTCCCTAAGCTATTGATCTCCCTAAGCAACGAGTTAGGCATGATATCTACTCTAATTATTTTCTTTCTCAAAGGATTTAGCATGGTATCTACTAAGTTGTTCTTCAAGAAAGCAAAAATATATGGAAATCGACAAACACATGAAGCCTAGGGCATAGTATCTACTCCCGATTCTCCATGTTGATTAGTCCAATAACCAGTGAGGAGATTCTTTTGTCACTCTGTTATGCCCAGGACTCAGTCATCCAAATTGACACAAATAACAAATCCCAACACATGCACATGTTTGTTAAGCACATTCATATGCAGAATTTGATTAGACATGAAATAATCAAGTTAAGCACTCAAATATAACTGTAGAAAAGGCACCGATCTAAAAAGACATGACTAGGGCTTCAATTGAGCGCTAACTAAAATATTAGTTACACATACTTCGAATGCTAATCATCCTAAAAATAAAAGGGAAAAGAAGAAACCGAAAATGCTTCTTGATTGAGCCTCCAATTCTTCTCTCTAAGATTGTATATTTTTCTCAATGCTTAGAGGTCAATTTATAGGATTAGGAGAAACCTAAAAGCCCTAGAAATCGTAATAAGACCATGGGGTTTGCCCGCATGCTGGGCGCTCAAGTGCGCTCGATCCCAAATTGGTGCACTTGAGTGCACGTCAACGCTCCATCCTGGCCATTGTGCTCTCGAGCTTGGCTGCTTGTGCGATCGAGTGCTGATGGGCTCGATCCTAGTAGCTATGCGATCGAGTACAGATGCGCTCAATCCTGATCTGCATGTGCTCGATCCCTTGATTGCCAGCTTTTCCCCCAAATTGTTCTTTAAGCTTGAAACTTTCCAGAAATGCTTTCTTTTCTTCATAAACCTAAAAACTACAAGAAAACACAAAAACAACACAACATCACATAAAAAAAAATAAAAATAATAAAATAAAATAAAAAACCCTATGAGATTAACATATGTGAATTCACGCCCCCAAACTTACATATTATTAGTCTCTTAGCAATACAAAACTGCAAATAAAAAGAACATAAAACAAAAAGATAAATTCTTTTTTTGTGGGATGTATGATTTCATTTAGCATATGCAGCAAGTCTTTTAAGCTTCTAGGTATCCCTAGAGGACGAGTGAAGTCTCGTGAGGGTTTAACAGAAATATTACCCACAAACATTACGCAAAATTCATGTTATCGATAAGATTGAAGTATCACTCAAAACAATGATTTTTATTCATTAGCAAGCTTAAAAAGGTAAACTCCATCTTCAAAATGAATTGGAATTCCAAAGTCTAACCACTTACAAAAGACAGGCTGAAGCATCACAAGTTCAATTTAGTGTAAAGTGAACTAACACATAATTATGAGGCTTTAAATTATTTTCAACGTGCAATGACTCAATACCTCAAAGTTTACTTGGATTCCCATTGAAATGGATAACCAAGGCATAACTTTCTTTCCTTTCTTTTTTGGTCACGCTATGAAATGCTTAGTTCCCTTTAGCTTTCTATTTGACCCATGTAATGAGTGTTAAGACAACGACTCCCAAACCAAATGGTTTTAGGGCATTAGGTGTGAAGACACCCCTAATGACTTACTAACTCGAGTCCAAAAGGCTACGAAATCAAACTAGCCATAACTTTAATCAAATCAAAATTTTCACCTTTTGACGTGAACATTCATTGCTAAATGAGGCAAGTGGTCCAGTTACTTAGTGAAAATCTCACAATGATCAAAATTTTTATTTATTTTTTATTTTTTGTATGCCAAAGTATTTTTATCCAACAAGTCTCCCAGCTTCACCCAAAATATTGAAAACATACACAATCAGAATTACACATCATACCTCACAAACTAAGTGCTAATGTGCTTCTGGCAATTAAAATCAGAACATGTGAATTCTCAAATGCTGAAGGTAAGTAACAAGACTTAGAATTCTTGCCATCAGATCATGTGTTCAACATTTTAAGCTAAGCAATGAATTTCAAATCACAGTTTTTTTAGATCAACCAAAATCCGAAGACTAACATGAACATGCATTTATCAAAAATAAATGGACAAGTGTGTGTGTGTGTGTCTCCCACACCCCCAAACTTGAATTACGCATTGCCCTGAATATGTAGAGATAATGAAAAGATCATACCAGGGAGATGAGAAAACTAGTTGGAATAGGTATGGCTCATAGCATACCCACAAACTTGAATGCAAAAACACTTGTCCCTAAAAACAAAAAAAGTGATACTCCAACCAAATACCAGTCAAGTGCAACACATTGTTGTAAACATATAATCAGAGCATGAAAATGGAACAACAATTGAAAAGATAAAACCTGGAAGGAGATCATGTACCCTGGCCTGATGGAGGACTCGAGCGCGTAGGGCATGTGCTCGAACCTATGAAACTGACTCATTTAGTCAAAATATATGGGATCCGCCAAGCCAACGAAATCCTTATCCTTGATGTGCTTAGTGCTCTCTGACCTTTAAGTTTAAAGTTGAAGCACCAATCTTTTCTTCTATTGGACGAAAGAGAATGAATTTTACCCACAGAAGGGTAATTCCAAATGTTTGCAGATCAGGGTAGATCACTCTGAGTATTGTCCAACAATTTCTCATCCGGAAGGGAATCATGAACTCGAATAACATGAGGAGAATACTCAGGGAGTTTTTCTACTTTGAGGACATCACTTTGTTCGTCTAACAGCCCTAACAGACTACTCTCCTGGCCTCTTGGTGTCTCAGGAATAGGAGTTGATGTTGAAGAAGCCTCAGTACTCACTTCCTTGTCTTTTTCCTGATGTAGATCCTGTGGGACCTCAATTTGCTCCTCCTTCCCCTCTTCCTCTTGATTTTCTGCCACTTCTTCACTCCTCAGTGTGATGATAGCTTGCTCATGATAGGAAATACTCTCATCTTCCATGTAGTGTCCATTAGAATTGGCCACCGATTGATTTTGAAGCTCTTTTTCTTCTTCTTTGAGGATATCGGCAATTTGTTTGAGGTGAGCCTCTCTCCTGTCAAATGATTTATTGAAAACCCTTTTTATTTTAGGAAAACAACCAAATCCTTTTTAGTTTCTAGATGAACATTCGATGGGGGACTACTGAACGTTCGATGTTAAGCCTAGTGTGAACGTTAAAGGAGGGACCACATTGAACGTTCGATATGCAACCTTAAAACTATTGGGTAATAGTATACCGAATATTTGAGCATAGTACCGAATGTTCGGTGACAATCTGAAATGAAATTTTAACCCATTCTCCACCTTGACCAGAATGTAGGCCACCCCCACCCTATAAATACCCCCATCTCCACCCTTCAGCCCCATCCTTCACTTTCACATCTCACAAATCCTAAACCTAAAAGAGAGAGAGAGAGAGATTCTAGAGAGAGAAAAGGAGGTCTTGAGGTTTCTTTGCCCTCATTAAGGTAAGCTCTCTTTACCAAGTTGATTTTCATGTTGTTAATACGATTTCCATGCTTCTTGCAAGGCTTTAAAGTGCCATGTTAAGCTTGTGCTATTATTTTCGTTAAAAAGCAAAAGGGTTTTCAGAATGTTTTAAAATGCTCTTCACGTTCATAAACTTCCATGTTCTTATACCTTAATATGTTTGTATGGACCTATTAAAGGCCTATGATGAGAATTGTTACATAATGGTTTGAACCTAGGAGCCCTGCATGAACCTTGGCATTTTGACCGAATGTTCTATGTTCATTGACCGAACGTTCAACTTTGAGCCCAAACATTTAACCATATGACAGAACGTTCGACTGGTGTCCAAAATGAGTAAAATTAGGGTTTTATGACCTTCTAGCCACATGCTTCTCGATTAAGGATCATAGTACGTTTTCTAGTACTGCGGATAACGATAAACCATGTTTTGTTATGGTAGGAACTCAGAATGTCAAAGGATTTGAGCGAGTGTACGAGGTAAATAAATACTTATGACTGCTTTATATTGTGAGTTTTAAAAGATACTTGCAAGTGCACTAGTCGTTTGCAATTAGCTATTGCAACTGCGAGGTCGAATCCATTGGGAATTGTGTCGTGAAAACAAATTTCTATCTAAACTAATTGTATTTTAACCTAGTTCCAAAAATTGAGCGATTTTTAAATTGAAAATAAACAAACATAAACTGAAACAAAATAAAATAATCAAATGATAAAATACTAAGGTTTTTGGATTCAGCCCTCACAACTCAAAGCAATAACTTTCATGCTCATCAATATTTCCAACAGTTTTCAACGACACATTTTCTGTATGTTCTATTTTTGCAAAATGAATGAATCAAATCATCCAAATTATCCGTTCTTTGTACAAATCACAAAGTATATTCGATTTAATTTAAATCATCCAATGTATCCATGCTTCGTACAAATGACAAGGGATATCCAACTTAAGTCAAATAATCTGATGTATTCGTTGAACAAATGACAATGGATATCCAATATTTAAATAAATAAACCAAGCAATCAATTAAAAGTGATCAACAATTAATTGAATATAAACAGAACAATGAGAAATATAATTCATATCATTGGAAAAGTGTCAATTTACATGAAAATTATCCGTTGCTAATCATTTGTGAGGCTTCATCCTCAACCTTAGTTGGGGGTTTAGCTTCTCATGGAATTGAAAGACAATACATACAAATATGAATCCATGCAGTATTAGAAGCTTACAAAATAAAACCCTCAAAATTGAGAGCACGAAAAGTAAAGAAAAAACTTGGACTTCTGTCTCTCTTCTCTAAAAAAATCGTGCTTAGCAGCCCCCCCTAACTTCTGAAATTTTGTTTTCCTTTTATATCCCTATTTCTAGGGTTTGGGGCGCAAAAAGGGTGTTGGACGTATGTTAGATATGTGGCCTGTCCAGACAGGCCTTTGCTGTGTTCGAACATCCTTTCTTCTCCAGAGTGCGCTCGAGCGCGTGCTTATTGCGCTCAAGCGCACGCCTATTCGGACAAGCATTTCCCATGTCTGGACAGGTGCTACTTCTTTGTGGTTTTCTTTCCAAAAACTTGTATTTCTCACATCAAATCCATTCTTTTCCCTTAGCAACCTTCAAAACACTGAAATTACAAAACTAAAACAAAACGTTAGATTATAACACGGCCAAAGGATTGAGAAATGTAAATTAAAGGGCTCAAATATGCAATATTTGGCACTCAACAAACACCCCCAAACTTGCATATTGCTAGTCCCTTAGCAATACAAAACTAAAACAAAATGAAAGCATGAAATATAAATCCTCTGTCGTGGGAGATACGATTGCATTTAGCATATGCACAAGCCTATTAAACCCTTAGGCATCCCTAGTATACGAGTGAAGTCTCGTGAGGGTTTAATAGTAATGATACCCACAAACATTTTTCAGCACTACGTTATTGACAAAAATGAATTTTCACACAAACAAATGGTTCTGACACAAGAGCATGCTTAACAAGATAAACACTACAATCACATCATCAGGACATCCAAAATCATAAGTGAGCAATTAAGACAACACATGCTTCATTAAGTGCAAAGTGAGATTAACATACAATCATGAGGATTTAATTTACTCAAAGTTTGTGTATCTCAAAATTCATAGGAGTTCTATGAGATGAAGACAACCAAGGCTCAACTCAAGATATGCAATATCTATATTGTGTAGGCTGTGAAATGCTCAGCTCCCTTAAGCTTTCTAATTGACTTATGCAATGAGTATTAGGCCAATGATTCCCAAACTAGATGGTTTTAGGGCACTAGACTTAACAACATCCCTAAGGGCCAAATAACTGAAGTCAAAAAGGCTACGAAGTCAAACTAGCCATACAATCAACCAAACTGGATTTCACATTTTTTTTACTCTAACACTTAATGCTTAATGAGGCAAGAGGTCCGGTTACTCAATGAGAATCTCAAAAAGATTTTGATTTTTTTTTTTTTAACTTTCAAGCCAAGGTTATTCATCCACAAGTCATCCAGCAAATCTCAAGACACACATGATTCAGTTCAAATTTCATACCTCACAGACTGTATGCTAATGTGCTCGTGATGATCAACTCAAAACATATGAAGTCTCTCTAAGCCAAAAATGAGTCCTAATGACATGATGTGTTCAAGATGTTAAACAAGCTAATGAAATGCAAACCACAGTAACAATGTAACTCATGCTCAATCAACAACATAGCATTTTTTCTTTTTCTTTTTTTTTTTTTTTACAAAACAAACAGACAAATTAAAACAAGCAAACATACACAAACAAACAAACAGACAGTGTGTTTTTCCACACCCCCAAGCTTAAATCACACATTTTCCTTAATATGGGTAGAGATACAATACCGAGAGGTGAGGAAACCAGAGTGTACAAAGACCAGGGCGTCCCCCAAACTTAAATACCAAAACACCTGACAAAAAAAATAACAACAAAATTTTCTCGCTGAACATGCATCATCAGATCAATTGCTATTAAAAGAGAAAATAAAATGACGAGAAATAAATTGAAAAAAGGAAAAATAAATCATGACTAGAGGTGCGGATAATGAAATGGAAAAGAAAATTCACAGTGTTTTTCCCGATCATTCGGATGTCCAACCAATCCCTTCCAACCTTTCTCCTTTAAAACTCTATATGACTCAGGAAGAATATATTGCCATCTTAAGTGGCCAACTTTCTTGCTTTGAAGGATCTTCTTAGGAACATGGTTCCTAGATTTGTGACCTTGAGTGCATAAATCCTTGGGGATTTTGGCATAAGATGGCACTTTGAGACATTGAATAAATGAAGCTTGGGGGTCATGATGTGTCTCAAAGGGGATAGTTATGCAGGAAGGAGCTTCAGTACTCACTTCCTTGTCATTGGACAAATTTGGAGTTGACGGGGGCTCAATTTGCTCCACTTTTTCTTCCACCTTGTTGACAACTTTTTCCTCACTCCCAAGTGTGGTGGTGGTTTGGACATGCTCATGTGAAGACTTGCTAGCATCATCCTCATCAATCATGTAATGATTAAGGAATGGACAATCTTCTATCTGGTGAAAAGGATTATAAAAATATGAATGTGATTTATGAGGTGCGTGAGTGTGAGGAGCCTAGGTATGGGCAAGCCTAGCTAGCATGAGCTGGTTTACTCTCTCCTCTAAGTCATCGACATGAGGAGTTGGAAAGTGTTGCACCCCATCAACAAAATGGTTGTTCCAGTCTGGGTTGTAAAAATTGGAATTTGATTTAAACCCTGGGCTAGAGAAATTGGTGTTCATTTGCTCATTTGAAAGATCGGAAAATTGTCCAATGAATGGACAATTTCTAATATGATGATAAGAACTAGAGCAATATGAACATGGGTCATGTGGGTATTTATCAAAAGGATTTGGAAAATTTGCCCTCCCATGAATTGAAACATGTTGTGTCCAATTCTTGTTAAACTCATCCAAAGAAAACATGCACACTCTCTAGCATGTAAATATCCCACATAAACCATTAACCATTCTTGTAAGCTCAGAAACTTAAAAACTCACAAAACGGATCAAAATTAAAATTTTAGCAAAAATTCAGCTACTGATCCGTTTTGGTGCAGTCTGCGGAGGTGCGCTTAAGCGCAGGATGGGAGGGATCGAGTGCAGGGGCGTTGGTGCATCAGGGGTGCTGCCACTGCGCTTATGCATTCGAGCGTAAGTGACTTGCACTCAAACGTATGTATGTTAAGCACTTGAGTGCAAATGGGAATGGTCAAGAGCAGGCGCGGCTTCTCCTTGCCGCCTTGTGCTCGAATGCACTTGAGGTCATTGTGCCTGGTGCGTCTGGCAGGAACTGCAAAACAACAAAAACAATACCTTTCTCTTTCTTTTCTTTTTAAATCAAAAAAATAAAAATAAAAATAAAAATAAACAAAAATAACAATTTATAAACAAAATTAAAATGAATAATTCTAACTAAACAACTTGAAAAAAAAAAAAAAAAAAATCAATCTAAACAAAAAATTATTTTCACGAATCAATCAATTCCCCAGGAACAGTGCCAAAAACTTATTGTGAGTTTTAAAAGATATTCGCAAGTGCACGAGTTGTTTGCAATTAGCTTTTGCAAGTGCGTGGTTGAATCCACAGGAAATTGTGTCGTGAAAACAAATTTCTATCTAAACTAATTGTATTTTGACCTAGTTCCAAAAATTGAGTGATTTTTAAATTGAAAATAAACAAACATAAACTGAAACAAAATAAAATAGATAAAATATTAAGGTTTTTGGAATCAGCCCTCACAACTCATAGCAACCACTTTCATGTTCATCAATATTTTCCACAGTTTTCAACGACACATTTTCTTTATGTTCTAGTTTTGCAAAATGAATAAATCAAATCATCCAAAGTATCTGTTCCTTGTACAAATCTCAAAGGATACCCAATTTAATTTAAATCATCCAATGTATCCGTGCTTCGCATAAATCACAAGGGATATCCAACTTAAATCAAATAATTCGATGTATCCGTTGAACAAATGACAATGAATATCCAATATTTAGACAAATAAACCAAGCAATCAACTAAAAAATGATTAACAATATTGAATATAAATAGAACAATGAGAAATGTAATTCATATCATTGGAAAGTATCAATTTACATGAAAATTATCTGTTGATAATCATTTGTGAGGCTTCATCCTCAACCTTAGTTGGGGTTTAGCCTTTCATAGAATTGAAAAACAATACAAACAAATATGAATCCATGGAGTATTAGAAGGTTACAAAATAAAACCCTCAAAATTGAGAGCACCAAAAGCAAGGAAAAACCTAAACTTCCATCTCTCTTCTCTGAAAAATCGTGCTTAGCAGCCCCCCCCTAACTTCTAAAATTTTGTTTTCCTTTTGCAAAAATGGTGCTGGGCGTATGTCTGATACGTGGCCTGTCCGGATAGGCCTTTGCCATGTCCGGACACCCTTTCTTCTCCCGAGTGCGCCGAGCGCGTGCTTATTGTGCTTGAGCGCACGCCTGTCCGAACAGGCATTTCCCATGTCCGGATAGGTGCTGCTTCCTTGTGGTTTTCTTCCCAAAAACTTGTATTTCTCACATCAAATCCACTCTTTTCCCTTAGCAACCTTCAAAACACTGAAATTACAAAACTAAAACAAAACATTAGATTATAACATGTCTAAAGGATTAACAAATGTAAATTAAGGGGCTCAAATATGCAATATTTGGCACTCAACACTTTCCATGAAAACGTGTGATATGTCAGCTAAGTGAGCACGCATATGTTATGAGCATAACTACTTCTCATGCAACTGGTAAATGCCTTAATAATGAATTAATAAGATACATTCTATGACACGATACACTGATATGTGTGGTATAATGGCTATGGGCTTAATATATAAACTTCATTCTATGATAAAATGTGTGTGTGTGTGAGTGTTATATGAGCCTTAGATCTAATGGTTGTTTCGTGACCGGCGCAACCATGTTTGATTGGCGGCACCACAGGATATACATCATTAGAAGCGTGGGCTACCCAAGGTTGGACTCGGTCAAGCTACTATTGTTATGAACTGTAGCGTGCAATATCCGGGGTACCAGTATTGTATTACAAGTCTCTCGAGACAGCGCCAACCCTGCTAAGAATGGGTAATATCTCGAGTAGACCATACATGATAGTTATGACTTATTAATGCATTAGTTTTCTACATTAAAACTTATAGGCAATTGTCCCTAAGATTACACCTATACACCCCAGAAACTAAAACTATACTTTTATGGCATAAAAACAAAGACATGTTGTGCAAATATCCACCTCATTAACAGACAAATAAATGTATATTTTACTCACAAGTGCACAAGATTAAAACGATAGTATAGAAAGCAAGTACGAGATCATTCCCACGAGGATTGGTATAGATTATGCTTAAAAGAATTGCCTAAATAAATAATTGAATTAAACAAGATAAAATATTGAGTTGAAATAATAAGAATGAATGAGTAGGGTATTGATATCCACTAATCATACTCGAATTAGATAAACAATATGTCAATGCTACAACCATATTAAGATACCCAATGTTTGCCAACCTAAGGGCATGGTATCTACTCCTTAAGCTATTAATCTCCCTAAGCAGCGAATTAATCATGGTATCTACTCAAATTCTTTTCTTTCTCAAAGGATTTAGCATGGTATCTACTCAAATTCTTTTCTTACTCAAAGGATTTAGCATGGTATCTACTCAGTTGTTCTTCAAGAAAACATAAATCTATGAAAATCGACAAACAAATGAAGCCTAGAGCATGGTAGCTACATCCGGTTTTCTATGTTGATTAATCCAAGAACCTGTGATGGGGTTCTTTTGTCACTCTAATATGCCTAGGACTTGGTCATCCAAATTGACTTAAATAACAAATCCATACCACATGCATATGATGATCAAGCACATTCATGTGAGGAATTCAATAAAATAGGAAATAACTAAGTTAAGTATCCAAAATATGAATTGTAGCAAAAGCGCCAATATTGAAATCCTAAAGAGACATGATTAGGGCTTCAGTCGAGCTCCTAAATAAAAAGTATTAGTTACACATAATTCGGATGGAAATCATCCTCATAAGAAAATAATAAGGAAAAGAAGAAAAACCAAAAAACCCTTCTAGCCCCCAATTCTTCTCCCAAAGCTTGTGTCTTGGCTTCTTTCTCTCTTCTCCCCTCAATTTAGATGAATTGAGGGAGTATTTATAGAGTTTGGAACAACCCTAGAATTTTTTGTGTAGCCTAACAACTCAAAAATCGAGTTGGAGTTGGATTATAGACTTCCAACCTGTGCCAAACCATGTCGGCTAACTTCATTGCTGCTCCAACACACGAATGCGCTCGATTATAGGATTGGGCCTCAATCACAAGATTGCGCTCAATCCTTCGGACTTGGGCATTCAAGTGCATGGCTGCGGTTGATCCCACTAGCTTGGGCACTTGAGTGCACTTCCTTCAGCGCTTTCCCCAAAATATCTTTTAAGTGTGGACCTTCCTGGAAATGCTTGCTTTTCTTCAAAATCCTAAAAATGCAAGAAAACACTAAAACAACACAAAACATTAGCTTATAACAAAACTAAGATATTAACATATGTGAATTAAGGAGCTTGAATCTGTAACATTCAGCACTTATCAGACAACACCTCATTTGCTTACCCCAAAAACAGATGTTTACTTCTGCATATAAACAAGAGCTCATCTCATACTCGACTGTGAGATTTTACTTACTAGGTCTTAGATTTACACCATATTTGCGGCTTGTTAGGTTATCTGTTTTAAGAGGACTTTTAAAAGGAAGAAACCAGTAGTTTATTTTGCTTATACCAGGTTTGATTAGAATAATTGTATCTCGATTAGTATCTCACAATCTATGATAATAGTAATATATGCATATCTTGTGATTTTTAGATATCTTAGATCTGTCATTTTCACCTTCCATTACATTTACTATGAGTATGCTTCAAGGGTGATCACTTCAGTTAGTTATCAGTTAACTGAATTGGAGGGATAGCCAATAACCTTACAAAATGGTCAATGCTAGTTTTAGGGGGGTTATAGGAAATAAGCTGAGGGACGCAAGGGTGTGGGGTATTTACAGTTGTTAAAAAGCTGGGGATAAGATTGAGCTGCTTTTTCAAGCTTCTGCACAATTAAACGTTCGGTGTACTATTACTCAACGGTTTTAAGGTTGGAGGTGGAACGTTCAGTGGTCCATGCTCGAACGTTTGGGAATGTTAAGATCAAACATTTGTTTCTCATGCTCGAATGTTCTACACTAGATTTTGGCTCGAACATTAGGGTCACAAGGCTTCAAACGTTCCGTCAAAAGGTTAAAGGTCAAAATTCTTATTCCACTGAACCTCAATGAACTTGGTGAACCTGTTTACCCCTCTCGAGCTAAATCTCAACCTTAGTGAACATTTGGGGTACTACAAGTTGTAATATTTGATATTTGACTTGGTGATCGGTCTTTGACCGAAATACTCGTTGTTGTCTTTCTTTCTGTTAAGTTATGTTATGATGCTTTAGTTTTTTCCTAGCTACTTTGTAACGTGATTTAGTGATGGCTGCTATCTTATGATGTAAGTGACTTTCTCTTCCGTTGTTTAGCGCTCTAATTAGAGGGTCCTAACAATCAATTTGGCTTATTTCCATGGTAAATAATTCAGAGGAGACAATCCTAGCTAATTACTAGTTAATTAATTCTATGACATTATGAGAAACTACCTTGACTCTAAAGGTCAATGTAAAGGAAAGGTAATTGATTACAAGTAGAGCTTCAAATTTTATTTTTTTTTTGTCATTTGGAATTCGAGGTCTATTATATATTTTGATGGGTATCTTGGAAATTGAAATTGATTTGGAGTTTTTGGTTTAGACGTATATGTTTGAGTGAATATCTAACATAATCGATGCTTGTGTCTAAATTTTTTTTGTAAAAATGGGTCTCTATTTATGATTATTTGTGAAAGTTGTTTTTGTAGTTTCCTTAGAGGGGCTAGGTCTGACTACAAAGTTGTGTACCTTATTTTACATTAGAGTTGTTGAACTTTTTGATGGCCTTTGTGAAAAGATGCAAGATGCTGGTGCGTTTTTTGGTCCAAGGATTTGCTACCTCAGCAATTTTCTTCATGGCTGACTTCCCTATATAGTTAGAGAGTTCCTACAAGACACAAACAGTATCAAAAGGTCTCCGACCAAGGGCTAAAGACTTTCCGATGCTTAAGTTAACATTTTTTTTTTTGTAGGCAAGAATGATAATAGGGGATTAGCCTCTAGGTTTTAGCGAACCAATGTGTGTATATAGGAGAGAGAGAGAGATATGGGAGACATGAGAGATTTTTTTGGAGGAGTCTCTTGCAAAGAGAGGGATGTAAGAGAGGCATAAGGGGGGAGGAGGGTAGAGGAAGAGAGTGAGTCTCTTTCTTCCTGGTCTTTGATAGAGAAATGTGAGAGGGGGGGAGGAAGAAGGAGAGAAAAAGATCCCTCTCTCCTTCCCCTTTTTCCCTTTTATTCCCATGTGTAAAGTAACATGTGCATGTGTCATTAGGTGATGGCATTTTATAAATAAGTGGGGCCCATGGTGAGATATTTTCTCCACAATAGCTTCCCTTAATAATTCCCTATATTCTTAAAAGATTAATTTTTAATGATAATTTATTTTTTCTATTCATTTATTTTGTACATCTATGGTCATTTTAGCTTCTACCACCTTCCCCTTCCTGTTCCCCTGTATCTTGCTTAGACCAAAAAAAAAAGCAAAACAAAAATGCTCCATCCATCATCTTTAATAGTAATCTACTGCGAAAACCATGGTCTTTCCAGCCATGGTTTTTTTTCTTAAGCTCCAACCATCATTTTTTTTTCTTAAGCTCTAGCCATGGCCTTCCTAGTTTCCAGCCATCATCAATTGCTCATCAAACCCCTTGATGGAGGCCATCGTATAGTCCGGAACTCCCAACGAGACATCATGGTAGAAAATATGGAACCCTTTTCATCAGAGTCCATCCTAGAGAGATCGTTTGTGGGGATGAGATGGGGTCCAGGTTGAGAATTGGGTTTGAGGCCGGAGAGGGTCTTGGGGAGGTGAACGACAAAGCGGGGAATGGTGGATGTCGAAGTCGACCTTCAAAGATGAGTGGCTTCATCACTTCTTGTCCAACTGTGATTTGTAACAGGACAATGCGCCAAAGACGAACTACACTGCTCCAAAGAGCTTCAGCACAACCACCGTTAAGCAACACTCCGGAACCAACGAATAGCTTAGAGACCAAGAAGGCAGCTACAGTGGAACAAGAATCTTCGTTCAGAAACGTGAGAGGGAGAGAACTTGATTGTTTGGAATATAATAATCCATTTGGATCGCTACAGTGCAACCCAAAGATTTAGCAAAATTTAAGGAATTTGCTGTGGGTGATTTTTTGTGACTTTCTTGATATTTTCCCTAAATTTAGGGAAAAGAAACACTTATAAAGGAGTTGCTAAGAATGCTCTACGTTGACTCATTTTCTTTATGGGGTACACATGTTTTTAAAGTATGTTTAGCTCTGTGTCTTTATTTTGTAGGTAGATTCAACCGTGCAAGATGGATCAAACCTCACAACAAGTATGTGTTGCTTTATAATGGCTTGGGTTAATAAGTTCAAACATCAATCCTGATAGCATCCAATATGGTTTGTGCTTAGGTGGTGGTCATGGTGGTCTACTAAGATTAGTATTTGCTTAAAAAAAGTTATTTGCTTCCTTCTATGGGTGGTCGTAGGCCGAAAAACATCTTCCCTACTGATGTGGTATTTTTGTGACCAAAAATATCAATAATTAAAATAACCACTCGCAATAGGACGAATCCTGTAGGATAGGGCTATATTGAGAGTGTCGAACCTCAAGGACTGCAGGGGTTTTATTATCAAAATTCGGAAGATTAAAATTTACTTAATTAAAAAGAGAATTTATTTGATTTTCTTTAAAACTTAAAGTGCATGAAAATAAAAGAGATTTAAAATAAGAGAGAGAGTGTAGGGTATTGACTTCACCTCTATCTGCACAACAATGGCTAATCATAATTAATCCCAGAAATTCATTCTATGCATGTTATAAATAAACAAGAAACTACCTTATTAAAGAATAAGCATAATCTATCTTCGGTTGGCATGGATCGTCCACCTAACCACTAAGATGCGCTACGACCTGTCTTCCCTAAGTATAAATTATCAAATTCTTTAACAAGATATATACAATCAATGAATAAGTGTAACTCATCTTCGGTTGGCACGCATTGTCTACCTAAATTACACTAAACTAGGGTGTAATACAATCCATCTTCCCTAGACATGGCCTATCAAATCCTATTGATCATATGTCTATTAAACCCATTGTATAACCATCATTCTCATAATCACAGAAAACAAGAATGATTTGAGATCAACAAAAGTAAAATGCTTTCTAAGACAAGAGAAGAATTTCACAAATATTGATTTTGGAATTTAAGAACAATTGCATTTAATATGAAGAACAGAAATCAATTGTAGCAATCCTCATAGTTTTACAATCAACATGCATAAATTAAAAATCTAGAAATTAAATACAATCAAACCATTGTGCTTGGATAGGGTTACATCAACACCCCACGAAGGGGTTTAGCCGCTTATGATCTTCTAAGCTCCAAAGACAAATTTATGATTTCTAGCTCTAGGAAGCGGTGTATCTGTTTACAATGTTTAGAGTCCTATTTATAGAGATTAGGAAAATCCTAAAAACCCTAGAAACCGTCAGAAAACCGGAGGTCAGTCTCCCAGTCCAATTGGGAGACTAAAAACCAAATCCACACTGGAAAAGGATTGCTGCCGTGCAATACACGCCCGAGTGCACTCAATCCGAAGTTTTGTGTGCTCGAGCGTAGTGCGCTCGAGCCTAGCTGTTATGTGCACGAGCGCAGGCATGAGCTCGATCCCTGGCCGTAGATGCTCGATAGTAGGTGCGCTCGAGCTCAGGAATAGCTGCGCTCGATCCTAGATCCAGAATGCCCAGCTTTTTGCCCTTTTAAGCCCAATTTTCAATGGTTTGTCAAATAAGACCTGAAACACAAAAACAAAACAAAATGAAACAAATAACAATGCTAAGGAATTAACATATGTAAATTTAAGGGGCTTGAATGTGCAACATGTGGCGCTTATCACACCCCCAAACTTACATATTGCTAGTCCCTTAGCAATACAAAACAGAAAATAAACTGAAAAACAAAAAGATAAGCCCATCTTTCATGAGATGTACGATTGCATTTAGCGTATGCAACAAGCTTTTTAAACCCCTAGGCATTCCCTAGAAGAGGAGTGAAGTCTAGTGAGGGTTTTCCAGGAATGATACCCACAAACATTGTCATCATTATGTCATTCGAAAGGATAAAGCATCACAAAGATAATGGTTCTCATTCATTAGCAAGCTTAAAATTATAAACTCCATCTTCAAAATTCCAAAGAATTTACAAGTCAAATCACTTACAAATGGCAGATTGAGATACACAAATTTCAATTAGTGCAAAGTGAACTAACACATAGTCATGAGGCTTCAAAATAATTCCAATATGAATGAATCACCATCTCAGAATTTATTGGACTTCATATCAAATGAAATAACCAAGGTATACTTTCTTTTTCTTTTTTTTTGTAGGCTTTGCAATGCTTAGCTCCTTTAAGCTTTCTAGTTGACCCATGTATCGAGTGTTAAGCCAATGTCTCCCAAACCAAATGGCTTTAGGGCACTAGGTGTAAAGACACCCCTAAGGACTTACTAACTCGAGTCAAAAAGGCTACGAAGCTAAGCTAGCAATTTTATTAATCAACCCAAAAATTTCACTTTTTGACGTGAACATTCACTGCTTAATGAGGCAAGAGGTCCGGTTACTCAGCAAAAAATTCAAACTTGATATTTTTTTTTCTTTTTCTTTTTTTTATTTTTTATTTTTTATTTTTTATTTTTTATTTTTTATATATAGCATGCCAAAGTTATTCATCCAATATGTCACCCAACAGAATTCAAGACATTGAAAACAAACACAATTGGTTTCAAAATTCATACCTCAAACATGTGCTAGTGTGCTCAAGATAGATTTAAATTGAAACAAAAAGCATCTCATGTTGCCAAAAGTAAGTAACAAGACTTAAAATCCCTAAGTCATATGATCATGTGTACATAACTTTAAGCCTATCAATGAAATTTAAACCAGAATCAAAGCTCAATCATATGCTTAAGAATCACATTACAACAAAAATGGACCATGTTTTATTTTTCCATACCCCCAAACTTGAATGCAAAAACACGTCCTGAAAAAGGTGATACTCCAGCCAAATACCAATCAAGTGCATACATTGTTGTAAAAATATAATCAAATAATGAAGCAACAATGGATAAAATAAACCTGGATGGAGATCATGTACCCTGGTGGAGTGAGGAGTCAAGCGTACAGGGCCTACGCTTGATCCTATGAGGTATTTCTCAATGTAAGTCTGAGTCCTGAAGGATCTTACCTCGATCCTTCAAAAGTCCAAGCAAGCTCTTCCATCCCTTCTTCTTTATGATCATGTAGCACTCCACAAGGAAGAGGATTCCTCTTAACATCCTAAAACTGCTTCTCCCAGCTAATAGGTCTTAACGCTCCCCGTGATGATGTTCAGGGTGTTTGTCCTGAACTGGTTTCACGACCAACCTCTTGTCTCTATGGGAGTTCTCAAAAACTGGGGTAGCCAGGGAATTTGCCAAAAAAAATTTCACCCCAATGAAATCCACTTCAGCAACCTTTGAATGAAATATGTCCCCTGTGGGGTTGTCATCAGGTGGTGGAGTACTTGAAGTGAGAGGCATAGGCTCCGGTAGGTTGCTCTACGATGGAACTTCAGATAGAGGATTAGGAGGTGGGTCTTCAACAGTTTCTCCAATGTCATCCAAGAAGAAACATGCATTCTGGAAGGCGTTGAAGATGTTCAATCTGATCTTCATATTCCCAAAAGAGATCTTCATTACTCCGGTCTGGCAATTGATGCATGCATTGGCTGTGGCAAGGAAAGAACGCCCAAGGATGACTGGAATCCGCTTCTCTGGATTTAAGACCGGTTATGTGTCTAAAACTATAAAGTCAACTAGATAGTAGAACTTGTCCACCTTGATAATGACATCTTCCACAATCCCACTGGGTTTCTTGATCGAGCGGTCAGCCAATTGCAAGACAGTACTTGTCGGTTTCAATTCCCCTAAGCCCAGTTTCTAATATACTGAGTATGGAAACAGATTAACACCAGCTCCTAAGTCGAGGAGAGCTCTCTCAATCTCAGTGTTTTCGAAGACGCACGAAATTGTAGGTGCTCCAGGGTCTTTGAACTTTGGAGTGTTATGCTGAATCAGAGAGCTTACTTGCTCGGTGAGAATGACCTTCTTGGGAAGGTGCTTCTGATTCTTCCTCTTTTGAGTGCACAAGTCCTTGAGAAATTTTGCGTAGGCTGGAATTTGCTTGATGGTCTCAAGGAGTGGGATATTGATTTGAACCTGCTTGAAGGTTTTCATCATGTCTTGTATCTTCTCTCCTTGTTTCCCGAAGTGGGAAGGTGCCTTAAGCCACTCTGGGAATGGGACCATAGGCTCATATGGTACCTCAGGAATGGGGGCAAATGATGAAGATGCCTCAATGTGTACTTGTTTACCCTTGTCCTGATGCAGATTTTGTGGGGCCTCAATTTTCTCATCCTTCTTTTCTTCCACATGATTGTCAACCAGTCTGCCGCTTCGCAATATGGTGACAGCTTGAACTTGCTCCAAATGAGGCGTGCTTTCTTCTACCATGTATAGTCCCCTAAGGTTGGTCGCTGGCTGACTTGGAAGCCTTCCTTCATCCCTCGTGTTGAGGGCATTGGCAAGCTGTCCTACTTGAGCTTCTAGCTTGGCAATGGATTGAGAATGTGAGTTTACTATTTCCTCTTGAAATTTGACCGTCTGCTTTATCTCGCCCGCCAACTCACTCATCATTTTTAGCATCTGATCCTCAAAATTAGAATCTGAGGGAGGTGGTGCGGCCTGGTATGTTGTTGTGGAGGCCGGTAAGTGGAATGAAGTTGGTAGGGTTGCCTGTTGGATTGAGCTTGATTGTGTGGCCCTGGGGCTGAGTTGCCCGAATTTGGATTCTTCCATGAGAAATTTGGATGATTTCTCCACCCGAGGTTGTAGGTATTAGAGTACAGATCATTACCCAGTCTGAAGAAAGCTGCATTAACCTGCTCATTAGCAACATCAGTTTAATTTCCAGCAAGAGGGCAGTTATTCACATGATGCATAGGACTTGAATAAAATGAGCAAGATTCATGTGGTGTGTCCATGTGGACAATATTAGGAGCAAAACCAGCAGTCATCAAAACTTGATCTAGCTTCTTGGTGATAGCCTCAACCACTTGGTTGGCCATGTTTGGGGAATGGCCTGCTTCATACAAACTCTCTGTCTTGAGTGCTTTAGGTGCTGATGCCCTTCATCTGGTAGAAACCTGCTGAAGAGAATTGCTACTCAAATTTTCAAACATAGACCATGCTTCATCTTCACTTTTTAACATGAATGTTCCTCCACATGATGCATCCACCGTTTTTCTATTGGACTCGATCAAGCCGTCATAGAAACACTACACTAGCTGCCATTTCGGGATAGCGTGGTGTGGACATGATCTAAGCAAGCTCTGCAGCCTATCCCAAGTCTCATGGAAGTCTTCTCCCCCATATTGGGAGAAGGTAGTGATAGCTCTCCTAATGTCATTGGTCATTCCTATGGGAAAATACTTCTTAAGAAATTCTTGCTGCAATTGAGCCCAAGAAGTGATAGAGTTGGGTATTAAGGACTGGAACCAATGTTTGGCTTTTTCCTTGAGGGAGAAAGGAAAAAGACGCATCCTTAGGGCATCCTTAGTGAATCCATTCATTTTAGTGGTATCACAAATTGCTTTAAAATCATTGAGGAAGTCATAAGGATTTTCAGTGCTAAGCCCTAGGAAAGAAGGTAAACTTCGTATAGTGTTGGGCTTCATTTCATAATGGGTTACCGTAATTTCCAGCAGCCGGAGACATGTGGGAGTAGTGTAAGTGGTAAGAAGATAATGATCTTGCAAAGTTACGTGGTTACCGTCTCCTATGATCTCAGTGGAATGCTCTTCTAGCAAATTAGGGGTCTTTTGGGATCTAATTTGTCTAAGAGTGCATTCAATTTCAAAGTTGCAAGAAATTAATGGAAAAGACAAAGAACAGCGACCGACCATAAACAAAACAGAAAGAAAAGAAAAACTAAGCTAAAACAGAAAAGTAAAGCTCACAAACGACCCTAAGATGCGTTGGGATTTTGGATCCAGGCTGCTGCTGGTGCACTCGATCGCATGGCAGGGTACGCTCGAGCATACTGCCGCAGATGGGTGCAAACGTAGGATGGGAGGGCTCGAGCGCTGCTGGCTCGATTCCTGCTGAATTGCTTCTGTGCGCTCGATCGCACGTGACCTGCGCTCGATCGCAGTCACAGAGAAGGCAGCTACAGACCTGTTTGTAAATTCTAAAATAAAATAAAAACAAAACACAAAACATAATTAAAGTTAGCAACTTAAAGCAGAAAAATAATTTATTAAGCTAAAATCGATCCTTAAATTTAGATAATGAAACCGTTAAGCAGTCCCCGGCAACGGCACCAAAAATTGATGTGGTATTTTTGTGACCAAAAATATTAATAATAAAAATAACCACTCGCAATAGGACGAATCCCGTAGGATAGGGCTATATTGAGGGTGTCGAACCTCAAGGACTACAAGGGTTTTATTATCAAAATTCGAAAGATTAAAATTAATTTAATTAAAAAGAGAATTGATTTGATTTTCTTTAAAACTTAAGGTGCATGAAAATAAAAGAGATTTAAAATAAGAGAGGAAAGTGTAGGGTATTGACTTCACCTCTATCTACACAACAATGGCTAATCATAATTAATCCCAGAAATTCATTCTATGCATGTTATAAATAAACAAGAAACTACCTTATTAAAGAATAAGCATGATCTATCTTCGATTGGCACGGATCGTCCATCTAACCACTAAGATGCGGTACGAACCCGTCTTCCCTAGGTATAAATTATCAAATTCTTTAACAGGATACATACAATCAATGAATAAGTGTAACCCATCTTCGGTTGGCACGGATTGTCTACCTAAATTACACTAATCTAGAGTGTAGTACAATCCGTCTTCCCTAAGCATGGCCTATCAAATCTTATTGATCATATGTTAATTAAACCCATTGTATAACCATTATTCTCATAATCATAGAAAACAAGAATGATTTGAGATCAACAAAAGTAAAATACTTTCTTAGACAAGAGAAGAATTTCACAAATATTGATTTTGGAATTTAAGAACAATTGCATTTAAAATGAAGAACAGAAATCAATTGTAGCAATCCTCATAGTTATACAATCAACATGCAAAAATTAAAAATCTAGAAATTAAATACAATCAAACCATTGTGCTTGGATAGGGTTACATCAACACCCCATGAAGGGGTTTAGTCGCTCATGATCTTCTAAGCTCCAAAGACAAATTTCTGATTTCTAGCTCTAGGAAGCGGTGTATCTGTTTACAATGTTTAGAGCCCTGTTTATAGGGATTAGAAAAACCCTAAAAACCCTAGAAACTGAAAGAAAACCGGAGGTCAGTCTCCCAGTCCAATTGGGAGACTGAAAACCAAATCCACGCTGGAAAAGGATTGCTGCCGTGCAATACACGCCCGAGTGCGCTCGATCCAAAGTTTTGTATACTCGAGCCTAGCTGTTATGCACACGAGCGCAGGCATGCGCTCGATCCCTGGCCGCAGACGCTCGATCCTAGATCCAGAATGCCTAGCCTTTTGCCCTTTTAAGCCCAATTTTCAATGGTTTGTCAAATAAGACCTAAAACACAAAAACAAAACAAAATCAAACAAATAACAATGCTAAGGAATTAACATATGCAAATTAAGGGGCTTAAATGTGCAGTATTTGGCACTTATCACCTACAATAAGATGACAATTATTGCCATTACTATGACATCTAGAATGCTATGACAACTAGAATCCCAAGCACCATAAACCACAATGGCCAAAATGGGGGTGGCCAACCACCCCCATTGGGCACAAAGGGGTAACTTCGAGCTACCACTCAATTGTTTTTAATTATTTTTAATTATTTTTAATTATTTTTTAGTTATTTCTATTTTTATTCATTTTTTAAAAAAGAAATTAATTTTTTAGTAGGGCATATGACACATGGCACGTTGTGGTTGGTTTGACATGGACCACCGTGAGTTTCATTGAAGGAATGTAGACGGAGGTACTAGCTCCGTATTTACCGATAACAAAGGTATCCTCTATGATACAAAACGAAACCTAGGTGAAAAAAATTAAAGCGGTTAAAACTCAGGTATTAAAAAGGCAGTTAGCCCAAAAAAAAAAAAAAAACTAGCATATGGGACATGCGTCACATTCTTAGCTATAGTGACGTGGAGATCCGCTAGTTTTGTGGATGAAATATAGATGGAGGTACTATATATGTACTTACCCATAGGAAATGTACTATCTACAATACAAAACGAAACCTAAGTAAAAAAAAAATCATTAAAACACAAGTACCTGAAGGGCCAAAAAATTCTAAGGGTTAAATGCAATTTTGGTACCTGTAGTTAGGGCCAAAATCAAACGGACCCTTAGGTTTCAAAAAGTGTCCCAACTGGTACCTGTGATTATTGAAAATACACACTTGATACTTCCATCCATATTTCATCCAAATATTTAACAGATCTCCACATCAGCACACGTAAAATAGTGACACCTGTCCATAATGCCATATACTGATGCCAAATCAACAGACTAGATGATGTTGCATTATATCATAGGTGGTACCTATGCTTTTGGTGCCACATATGCTACAAAAAAAAAATGGCAACTACAGTTAAAAAAATAAAATAAAATTTTTAAACTTAAAAATTGAAAAACGAGTAGCCTTCGTTGTTTTCACCTATACCCAATTCGACCCTTAGGTTTCTTGATACATCGGCTGCTTGACCCTTAGGGTTTGCAATGCACACACCATCGTTTCTTGGTACACCGGCTGTCGTCTATTGATTCGTCTAGAACAAAAGTTCTGAACCAAGGATTTCTTATTCAATTGTTGTTATTCGAACAAAGACCGAATATTTTGGCTGTTTCTGGTACTCTGCACTCCTTATGGCGGAGTCTAAAAGTGAAGAAAGGAGAAGTACTCACAGATGCCGATACCAGACTCAGCCAAAGCGCCTCACAGTCATGCACTTGTTTCATTATTCAATTTTTTTTTTTTTTTACTAAGCAAGAGAGAGAACCTATAAATATGTTACTTTTGAAAAAGATGTTGTTTTTGAAAACAGAGTTTGCCTTTGGAAAAATATTTTTCCTTGGGGAAAAGATTGAGATTTTGATGAAAAAATTGTCGTGTAAGGCTTTGGGTTTCATAGTGGTTGTCGGTTGTAGAGAGAGTTCTTATTTACTCTTGTAGGTACCTTAATCCACATATCGTTGTTGATGGCTTTAATTTGTGGTCCTTCCAAAATGATATATTTTACGAGTAGTTGGGTGGATGCTGATAAGTGCTAAAATATACATATTTTAGCCCCTTAATTTATACGTGTCAATCTCTTAGTCATGCTATTTTATGTTGTTTTACTTCCTTTTTGTGTTTTTGTCTGTTTTCAGGTATTTTAAGGAAAAGGAAGTGTTTTTGGAAGTTTTGAGCATAAAGGACCAAATTTGGGAAAAGCTGGAGTTCGGATCGAGCGCACCACACCTAGGCTCGAGCGCAGCAGAGGAACGATCGAGTGCAAGGCATGGCGATCGAGCGCATTCGGGCGACCCAGATACGGAAAGACTTATTTTCCACTTAAAATTAGGTTTTCCCAACCCTAATTGGACTAGGGTTTTGTTCTCCGATTTTATTAGGTTTTCTAAGGTTTCTAGGTCTTTCTAAAGCCTATAAATAGACCTCTAAGCCTCTTAAAAAATGCACAATTCCAGATAAGAGAATTTGGAGGCTACTTCAAGAAGCGTTTTTTGGCTTCTTCTCTCCCTTTTATTATTAGTTTTAGTTTCATTATGTGTAACTAAACTTATTGTTAAGGCTAGATTGAAGCCCTAATCATGTCTTTTTAATTTAATATTAGTGGCTTTGTTTCAATCATTGTGGTTTAATTTAATTGATTATATCTATGCGATTGAATTCCTCATATTTTATGGTATGGATTTGTTAATTAAGTTAATTTAGATGACTGAATCTTGGGCTTAATAAAGTGACAAAAGAACCTCACTATGGGTTCTTGGCTTAATCAACATGGGAATTAGGAGTAGATACCATGCCCTAGGACTCATGTGTTTGTCGATCTCCATAGAATTATGTTTCCCTAAAGAATAACTTAGTAGATACCATGCTAAATCCTTCAGGGAAGAAACGAATTAGAGTAGATACCATCTCTAATTCATTGCTTAGGGAGATCAATAGCTTAAAGTGTAGATACCATGCCCTTAGGTTGACAAGCATTAAATATACAGTATGATTAGAACATTGGCCTAATATTAGCTTAATTAGTATGATTTGTGATGGATATCAAAACCTTAACTTTTTCATTATCTTTATCTATTTTCAACATTGCAAATCTGTGACAGTTTAGCAATTTAATTTAGGAAAATCAATTCTAACTAAAAACAACAATCCTCGTGGGAATGATCTTATACTTGCACACTATACTCACGTTTTGATCTCGTGCACTTGCGAGTAAAACGTACCAAGTATTTGCCTATTAATTTAGGTGGGTATTTGGCACAACAGATGCTGGATTTGGGAATAGTTTGGTGGATGGTAGTTTTAGCTGAATTTCAATTTGTTTTTTGTCCACATGCACCATTGTCTTAGAGACATTGAACGCCTATGGTCCACTACATCATGGTTAAGGCTAACATTGATATAAGTTCACTTGTTTGTATGATGGTGCATGCATGTGTTTTTTTATATTTGTTCAATGCATGTGTTTTTTATATTAGGTCATTACATGTTGGTACTAGCTAACGTAGTCGATGCGTGGTGCAGAAATGGATTCTGCTTTGGTAGACTTAGCAATTTACCATGGGGGGTCTATGTTTGGAACAAGCCTAGAATATATAGGTGGGTCTATTTTGGACATAATGGATATTGATGCAAACCGCCTTTGTTTCATGGACATTGAGAATATAGTATAGGACCATCTAGGGTACAGAGGCAATGTTGAAATGTATTACAAGTTTGATGCCGAGGGCTATGAGGGTATTTTCATGGCCTGAAAACAGATCAAGACATAATTAAAATGCTGAATTAGTTGGTGATAGAGGGGAGACATAAGTTGCACATATTTCTAGAGAATCCAGTTGATGTACCCGAACCAATTGAAGTAGTGGCTAACCAATCGCCAACTGAAGTTGAGATTAATGACTATGAGTTAAGAGAATCATTAGTGGTAGAATTTGTGGATAAAAAGAATCACAAGCAGCCCACACATCAGCCTCCACAGCATCCTCCAAAGCTGCCTCCACAAGAGCCCCATCAACGTCAACAACACGATGCCTCGCCCAATGTCCAACCTGATGGCCTTCCTCTTAGTGACTTTTAGCATACATATGATTATGAACTTGAAATTTATAATGAAAAGAGAACTGAAATATTGAAGGCTGCTAGAAAGGCTACAACAAGATGGTTTTAGCCATAGGCTGATTCATCTTCAGCACTCAAGAACATCGGGGTGTAATACCCCGACAAAACACCTGTTTTAAAAGGATCTAGATTTCTTACTTGACATGTTAATGTTTCCTTAAAAAAAAAAAAAAGCCTTAAACCAAGAGACTAAACCTCTTTCAAATAACCCAAACGCCTTTGGACTTTTAGAAGCAAAAACCCCAAAACCACACTCACTGACCGAGCACTCACCCAGGGACCACACAAGCACTCGCTCTTGGCCTAGGTGCGAGCACTCGCCCAGGGACCACACGAGTGCTCACTTAATAGTCTTCAATCCATTGGGAAAAACACAAACATACGCCTGAACCTTTTACCCATTGTGTAAATAGTACCCGAGCACTCGCTCAATAGTACCTGAGCGTTAGCTGCCATTTCTAAAAAGAAATTTTAAACTATTCTCCACTTTTCAAACCCAAAGCACACCTCCACCCTCTATATAAACCCTACTTTTCGACCCTTAGCCACATATAAACCCTCCACCTATTCCTCTTTAATTGTCCAAGAGAGTTTATACAAATTAAATCCCGTGGGTGTTTCACCTTTTTCGACAATGATTATAACACAAGCTTGTTTGTTCATACTTGGACTAAACCTAAATACATGTTAGATTTTGTTAAGATGATTTCTTTCTTGATTTAATAAGTGTTTGTAGTAAGTGCACGTGTTGATTGGGTGAGAGTATTGGAAATTTTTTTTTATGAAAATTGTTTTTGCTTCACTCAAGCTCTCTCTCCCAAGGGATTTTCGGTTTTGTCTCTATGTTTCCAATTATACTTGTGAAGCCTTTTGTTCTCAATCATACTCAATCAGGTTTATGCCTCTTCTCTTCCTTGTTGAGTTGAAATTTGGGATTCTCCTTATTTGGCTTATAGACCTTTATTGTTGAACAATTGTTTGTTGTTCTTGATCTCTCTAAATGCTTGCTTATGTGTCTCCTAGTTTGTTGGGTTTATGCTTTATTGATTAGCATTTATTGATTATGGAGTTTTGTTTTGGCTTCAAATTCTTGAGCTTGATGGGGTTTGTTTGGCTTTTAATGTTTTTGAAAACTAGAGTTTATTTTGGGGTTTTGGATTTTCATGTTTTGAAAATAAATTCTTGAATGTTTTTGTTCTCTCAACATGCTTTTAGCCTATTCTCCCCGTTTCTCAATTTGTATTTAGTCTCTGCTTTGTTGGTTGGTCTTTCTTGAAGGTGTATGTCATTTATGATTCTTTTGCATTTTGGTACACACTTTGACTGAAACTAAAATTGGTACTCTCATTCATATGATTATTACAAGTATGTTCTTGTGTTGCTTTGAAACGGGTATCTATTTTCTTGAAAAGCAAGTATGTTGTTCTTGTGTTTTTCCTCAATCTTTTTCTTTCTCTCAACAAAATTTGTGTTTTTGTTTCAAAATCTTTTTGTTGATTGTGTGTGCTTGCATATAGATTCTTGATTATGTCTTGAGTCTATCCTTATACCTTCTAGAATCCAAGTGTGCACTCTTCTCTGTTTTGGTTATCCCTTCTTGAAGGTGGTTGTTGGTTGTGTCCCTCACCTTCCTGTGCCAGGTTAAGTTGTGTTTTTTAATCTGGTTGCACTTAGGTTATCTGGAGTGTATTCTCTTAGTTCTTTATAGGAATGTCATCTTTTCCTTCCTCCCAAAGAGCAAGAGTGGATGTTGTTCCTACACCTCCTATGGCTAGTTGCATTTGCCAAGAGATTTGTGACTGGCTGTGGCTGAGCTATGTTCCTTTCCAAGAAGCGCAATCACGAAAAGGGGTAAAGGTTGTCTTGACCTTAATATTTTTGTCTACACACATGCAATCTTATGTGTTATGCTTTACCTTTGCTCAAGTGATTGCATAGTGTTGTGTCTTTGCATGCTTCTAGTTTTGTTTAACCTTCTTGCCCATTGCATGTTTGTTTTCTCATTGATGATGATGTTGAAATTTGGATAAACCTATGGTTATTCTCTTTCAAATATTTGGATCTTTGTTTTGTGTGTTTTAATGAATTGAGTACTCCTTAATTCACATGCTCATGTATTTTGGATGTACGATTGGCATTTCATTTTCTTGACTCGCACATTTGATACTCTACTTTGGATTTGTTTTTTAGGGGAATGCAGGGTTCATGGTTCATGATTGTGGATCTTCCATACCTTAACATTTGGGTTGTTTTGAAACTGCTTTTACACATGCAGAGTATCTTGATAACATGTTAATTTGATTCTTGCTTCTCCCATTACATATTCCCATAACGTGTGAAACTTGAGACAATTGTCCTTTGATTGTGTGTTGAGATAATGCAATTGTTCATTCACATATTGTGATTATGAGTTTATGGCCTATTGATGGAATGTGCTTGATATTTGCAAATGCCACGTTGGTTTTGCTCTTTTTTTTTTCTTTTTTTCATGCATCTTGACCTTGTTTGGATGACATGAATTGGGCATTTGAATGGGAGTTTCTTTGGACTTGCTTGCATTTTCATGTGTATAGTTTGAGCATATCATGATCTCATGTTGTGTTTTGTGCTCATAGTGTATTTTTTGACTTGAGCCATCTATGTTCCTACTTTGATCTTTTTGTACTCCCTTCTTTATACCTTCCGAGGATACGAGTGATGCCACTTGAATTCCTTCCCTTATCTTTTATGACAAAAATGAGGAGAATGTGGTTTGTGGAGAAACTTGTTAAGGAGAGGTTGCACATGTTAAGGGGGAGTTAACATTAGAGCCATTTTGTTATTGTTGTTTGTTCTCATTCCTCTTGTCATGTTAATTTGGGGAGAATATGTTCCATTATGAATCCCTTTGACCATTCAGACAAAAAGGGGGAGAAGTATTGTGAAGGGGGAACTTGTTTTTTTGTTGTTTTGACTCGTGACTATATAATTTGCATATAATATGGGTTGTATATATTGTTCATGAACTCTTGTGTGATATGCATATAATATGGTTTATATGTACTTCTCTTTGATTATGTTGTCTTGACTTTATGACTTGCATATAAGATGGGTTGTATGCTTCTGATAATGTTCATGTACTGTTGTGAGATATACATATAACATAGTGTATATGTGCTTCCCTTTGTTTATATTGTTTGAACTTTATGAATTGCATATAATATGGATTGTATGCCTTTTATAACGTCCATGTACTTGTTGTGCCAAATACGCACCTAAATTAATAGGCGAATACTCGGCACGTTTTACTCGCAAGTGCACAAGATCAAAACGATAGAATAGCAAGCAAATACAAGATCATTCCCACGAGCATTATGAAATTATATTTATAAAGATTTTCCTATTTAATTAACGGAATTAAACTAAATGTCACAAATTTAATTTAATAATAAAATAAAATAAAAGATTGACTAAAAATACTAAGAATAAAAAGGGTTGGGATTTGATATCCACCGCTAACCATACTCGAATAAGATAAACAATATGTCAATATTCCAATTATATCTAGATATCCAATGTTTGCCAACCTAAGGGCATGGTATATACTCCTTAAGCTATTGATTTTCATAAGCAACGAATTATGCATGGTATCTACTCTAATTATTTTCTCTCTCAAAGGATTTAGCATTACACTAAGTTGTTCTTCAAGAGAGCATAAATCTGTGGAAATCGACAGCCACACGAAACCTAGGGCATGGTATCTACTCCCAGTTCTCCATGTTGATTAACCCAAGAACCAGTAATGGGGTTCTTTTGTCACTTTATTAAGCCTTGGACTCGGTCATCCAAATTGACTTAAATAAGAAGTCCATACCATATGCATATGTTAATTAGGCACATTCATATGAGGAATTAAATAACATAGAAAATAATCAAGTTAAAGATCCAAAATATAATCATAGCAAAGGCACCAATATTGAAATCCTAAAAAGACATGACTAGGGCGTCAATCTAGCCCCTAACAAGGGTTTAGTTACACATAATGAAAATAAAACTAAAAAGGGTAAAGAAGAAACCGAAAACGCTTTTTGCTTGAGCCTCCAATTCTTCTCTCCAAGATTGAATTTCGAATTTTATTAATAGAGGGTTTATTTATAGGCTTGGGAACAATCCTAGACGTTCTAGTGTAGCCAATCAACTCACAAATCGAGTTGGAATTGGATTCTAGTCATTGAAAGTGTGTGAAACTGTGGCAAACCATGTCTCTGCCGCCTAGCGCACAAATGCGCTCGATCGTAAGGTGGTGCGCTAGATTGCATTGCTTCGATCAATCCTTCAGCTTCTATGCTCAATCCCATGCATTCCAACTTTCTTTCCAAAAATGTCCTTTAAACCTGAAACTTGCCTTAAACGAATTATTTTCTTCAAAACTCTAAAAATGCTAGAAAACATAAAACAACACAAGACATCAAATAATAAGGAAACTAAGAGATTAACATATGTGAATTAAGGGGCTAGAATGTGTAACATTCAGCATTTATCACAACCCCAAACTTACATATTGCTAGTCCATTAGCAATACAAAACAGAAACTAAACTAAAAAACTGAAAAACTGAAGATAAATCCTTCTTTCGTGGGATTTACGATTGCATTTAACGTATGCAATAAGCATTTTAAACCCCTAGGCATCCTTAGACGACAAGTGAAGTCTCGTGAGGGTTTAACAAACATTATGCAAAATTTATGTTATCCAAAAGATTAAAGTATCACTCAAACAATGATTTTTATTCATTAGCAAGCTTAAAACCACCAACTCCCACTTCACAATGAATTGGAATTCCAAAGTCTAACCACTTACAAAAGACAGGCTAAGGCATCACAAGTTCAATTTAGTGTAAAATGAACTAACACATAATTATGAGGCTTCAAATTATTTCCAATGTGCAATGACTCAATATCACAAAGTTCACTAGGATTCCCATCGAAATAAATAACCAAGGCATAACTTTCTTTTCTTTCTTTTTGGTCAGACTATGCAATGCTTAGTTCCCTTAAGCTTTCTAATTGAGCCATGTAATGAGTGTTGAGCCAATGACTCCCAAACCTGATGGTTTTAGGGTATTAGGTGTAAAGATACTCCTATGGACTTACTAACTCGAATCAAAAAGGCTACAAAACCAAACTAGCCATGACTTTAACCAAATCAAAATTTTTAACTTTTGATGTGAACACTCGGTGCTCAAGGAGGCAAGAGGTCCAGTTACTTAATGAAATTCTCACAATGCTCGATGCTCCAATTCTACTGGTAGATTACATGCCTTCCCAAATACTAACCGATATGGTGACATGCCAATGGGGGTCTTGTAAGCAGTTCAATAGGCCCATAGTGCATCATTCAATCTCAAGTACCAATCATTTATATTATTGTGCAACGTCTTCTGCAGGATGTTCTTGATTTCTCGATTGCTGATCTCCACTTGTCCACTTGTCTAGGGATGATATGGAGTGCCCACCTTATATGTGATTCCATACTTCTTTATCAAAGAAGCAAAAGGTTGATTGTTGAAGTGGCTTCCTCCATCACTAATTATTGCTCTTGGTGTCCCAAATCGAGTGAAAATATTTTCTTGCAAGAACTTCACAACAACTTGATGATCATTAGTCTTTGAGGGGACAACCTTGACCCATTTGGACACATAATCTACACCCATAAGAATATATAAATATCCGAATGAGTTAAGAAATAGGCCCTTAAAATCAATACCCCATACATCGAAGAGTTTGACCTCTTGAATGTTTTGTAATGGCATTTGATTTCTGGAGAAGATGTTCCCGGATCTTTGGCATCTGTCACAAGCACTGCAAAACCCAAAAGCATCTTTAAATATATGAGGCCAAAAGAATCCAAATTCTAGTACCTTGAGTGCCATTTTCTTGGCTCCAAAATGTCCTCCACATGCAAGTTGATGGCAATGTTGTAAGATGCTGATATGCTCTTCCTCTGGTACACATCTCCGGATGATTTGATCAGTGCAAAATTTGAATAGATAAGGTTCAACCCAGTGGTACTGTCGAGATATGGACATCAACCTCTTCCTTTCATGACTAGATATACCTGGGGGAAAGACCTTTGTAGTGATGTAGTTCACAATGTCAGCATACCAAGGTGGGTGGTCATTGACAGCAAATAGCTACTCGTCAAGAAATTGTTCGCCTAAGGGAAGTTCACTCCCTCTTCTTCATGAAGCAACCTGGATAAATGATCTGCAACCACATTCTCACTACCTCTTTTGTCCTTGATTTCTAGGTCAAATTCTTGTAACAGTAAGACCCATCTAATCAACCTAGGTTTTGCATCTTTCTTTGCAAACAGGTACCTTAGAGCAGCATGATTAGAGAAGATGATAACTTTAGATCCAATCAGATATGACCTAAACTTTTCCAATTCAAAGATGACGGCTAATAGCTCTTTTTTTGGTGGTGGAATAATTCAGTTGAGCATCATTTAAGGTCCTAGATGCATAATAAATGGCATGAGGTACCTTATCAACTCGCTGACCCAAAACAGCTCCCAAAGCAAAGTCACTAGCATCACACATAAGTTCGAACGGAAGGTTCCAATTCAGTGCCATCATTATTGGTGCAGAGGTGGGCAACTTTTTTAGTCTGTTAAACGCATCCATGCATTCATCAGTCCATAAAAACTTGACGTCTTTGGCCAACAGTACACAAAAGGGTCTAGAGATCTTGCAGAAATCTTTGATGAATCTTCTATAAAATCCGGCATGCCCTAAAAAACTTCTCACACCCCAGGCCGTCATAGATGGAAGAAGTTTAGAAATGATGTCAATTTTTGCTTTATCCACCTCAATGCCCTTACTGGAAATAACATGACCTAGCACGATGCCTTGTTATACCATAAAGTGGCATTTTTCCCAATTAAGCACTAGATTGCAGTCTTCACATCTCTTGAGGACCAGCTACAGATGGTTGAGACATTCATCGAAGTTAGAGCCAAAAACACTTAAGTCATCCATAAATACCTAGATAAATTTTTCCACCATGTATGAGAAAATGCTCATCATGCATCTTTGAAACGTGGCTAGTGCATTGCATAATTCAAATGGCATCCTTCTGTAGGAAAATGTGCCAAAGGGACACGTGAAGGTGGTCTTTTCTCTATTCTCTGGTGCTATTGCAATTTGACTATAGCCACTGTACCGATCCAGGAAGCAATAATACTTATGGTCTTCTAACCTCTCTAGCACCTGATTAATAAAGGGCAAAGGAAAGTGGTCTTTTCATGTTACCTTGTTGAGCCTTTGGTAGTCAATACATACCCTCCACCCGGTGGTCATTCTTGTAGGTACTAGCTCATCCTCTTCGTTTTTCACCACTGTGATTCTACTCTTTTTCGGCACTACTTGAACTAGATTTACCCTTTTACTGTCTGAGATGGGATAAATAATGCCAACGTCTAGCAACTTTAGAACTTCAGCCCTGACCACATCCTTCATGTGTGGGTTAAGTCTTCTTTGTGAGTCCCTGGTTGGCTTTGCTTCATTCTCAAGGAGAATTTGATGCATGCATTTGACTGGACTTGTTCCTTTAATGTCGGCAATAATCCACCCTAGCGCAATTTATGTTCTCTGAGAACCCTTAAAAGCTTTTCCTCTTCCCCCAAACTTAATTCTGAAGCAATAATCCAGGTAATGTATGATTGTCCCCCAAGTAGGCATATTTCAAATGTGTAGGTAGCTGCTTCAACTTTAAAGTTGGTGCCTAGACAATAGACGGAACACGAGTAGTTATATTTGGTATAAGATTCTCAAAAGAGGATCCATACTTACTTCCATGACATTTTTTGAAACCGATAGGCCTGTTTGATTTTGGCCCTAACCATGTGTACCAAAATTACATTTAAAGTTAACCCTATTAAAAGAAAACCTAAGAATATAAAATAAAATTATAAAAAATATAATTAAAAAAAAAAAAAAAAAGTAAGAAAAAGAAAAAGAAGCTTGCGACAAACAAATTCTGATCAAGATGTACATGATCTACTGAGTCTCCTCTCTCTCTCTCTCTCTCTCTCTCTCTTCAAACATACCAAACTCTCTCTCTCTCTCCTCTCGAACATACCAAACCCAATCCACACACAAAAGAGATAAAAACGAAAGCTCACAACTCCATTTCCTTATCCCCCCCCAAACCCATTGAAAAATGCCTCTTGCACCCTCTCTCTTGCAGTTCCCTCCCTTACAGTCCCTCAAGCTCTCCACTCCATTCCTCCATGGATCCACTTCTCTCTCCCTCCTCTCCAAACCCACTTCCTCTCTCACCCCACCAACCCTACAATCCCATACCTTCCTCCCTCCCATCAGAGCCATGAGATCACTTCAGGGTAAAGTCGTTTGTGCCACCAACGACAAGACCGTGGCTGTTGAAGTGGTTCGCCTAGCGCCTCACCCCAAGTACAAGAGGCGAGTCAGGAAGAAGAAGAAGTACCAGGCTCACGACCCAGATAACCAGTTCAAGGTTGGTGATTTGGTGCAATTGGAGAAAAGCAGACCCATTAGCAAGACCAAGACTTTTCTAGCTGTGCCGCTACTGAGTAGGAATTCGAAGAAGAAAGCTGCTGAAGAAGATGTGCCAAAGGAGCTTGGGATTCCGTTGGAGTCTCAGCAGCAACTGCAGGCTTAGAGTGAGGTCTCTATTGTTCATTTTGTGATTTCAAAACACTTTTGTGCCTACCTTTATGTGATGCTGTTCGAAATTATTGTCACTTGATGGGTATCTTCGTGTTTGCTTCAAATCTATGTAATTTGATGTTGTTCGGTAACGGGTTCGATTTATATTGGCCTGACTCTGCTTCAATTCTTGTGTTAATTTGGTGGGCTATGGTAACAATGGGTGTGAACTAAGTTATTCAAATTTATGCTTCTTCGCTCTGTCTTTGAGCTGGTATTTTTTTTCAATCACCTTATAGATGGAGGTAGCAGTGGTTTCTTGAAGAATTTGTTTACATTTTGGAGTCTTTAAATAGACATGAGATGATAAACCTAAAGTTAAAATAATAATGATAAAACTCATCCAAATCCTAAATTGATAAAATTAATATGAAAATACCCACTGATCCTTATTAAAATGAAATTCTACTCTAATACAACTTCTAAGACTATCTCACCTTATCTCCACCCGTAACGCTTTTGAATGTTAGGACTTGAGGGAGTATGGAAAATGATTCTGAGAGGATACAAGAGTGAAAGTGAGTTAATTTGAACGAATGAAGATGGATATGTGATCGTTTATGGGTGTAGATTTATCGGTTACTCCGGAATATGTTGAATTATTTGGCAATTTTGTTCCTTTGGCTTGGATTAAGCTTTTGATGAACTAAGTAGTACTATGAGAAGCTGTTACTTACTTTGCTTATGATAGGGTATTTCATCTGTCTGGATACTGTCCAGAGGAACTGCACACTGTCCAGAGGAACTGCAAAACAGATGTTTGAGAATATGTCACCTAGAGGTTCTTTATAGCAAAAAAATCTTACTTTGTTTTGGTTATGTGATTTGATTCTCAATGTTTACTAAGTTCTAATAAAGTTTACGAGATATTGTACTATAGGATGAGAAACTTATGATTCAATATCTATGACAGTCGTGCTTGCATTGGAAATGATGAAAGTCGGAGACTTTAAACATTTTATCAGGGTGTGTTTCTTAGATTTAATCAATTTGATCAGGTGCTATTCTAGGTTTGTATACTCAATTATATCATTTTTAGTTATCTTTCAAGGCTAAGTGCATCTACAACAAGTAGAAAATGCAGATCAAGATGTACGGGCATGTTAGGAAAACCGCGCGGTCATGTGATTAAACTGGGTATGTATGAATTGTTTGTCAAGGGAACTGTAACTAAAGATGAACTTCATCATTGATGTAGGCAAGAACAGTAAAATTTGGAGTTACTATATTGAGAATGGAATTTTGGAGAGTGTGCATAGTTCTGATCTTTTTCGAAAGCAAAATATGGCACTGGATGGCATCGAATAATTTGTTTCTGGTGTTGTGGGAGTGCTTAAATGTGAGCTGTGTTTGGTGACAGTTCTGAATGGGGGTGATGATAAAATTTATTGTGATAATACCCAGTGAGCCACCCATCCCAATGATAAAACTCAAGTAGAATGTTGTTCTATTTCTCCTCCTTTGTTGGGGTTGATGCCTGCATCTTCACAAAACAACATGATATTTAAGAGCCTGTCTGAGATTGCGTTTGAGAAATAAAGCTTTCAAGTTAAAAAGTGTTTTTTGGCAAAAGTTTTATTTTTTAAGCTTTTATTAAAAGTACATTTTGGTTATTTTTGGTAGAAGCCTGTTGACAATTCAAGCTCACTAAAGTTGAGACGAGTTAATGATTTTGTTGCTGTGCCGCATCATGAGATGTAGAAGTTTGCATAGCAAGAAGAATATGCCAAAGTAATTAAATAAGGGCACATACTTCATTGTATAATTCATCTAAAAGAAGGATTAGTCTAGGAATAATGCTACTATTCACACAAATTTATTACGCTCATGTCACACCAACCGACATGACGTATTGTAAGTGGCTTACAATGTCAACCACTTAAAAAAAAATAAAAGTGTAAGACACTTAAAACACGTCATGTCAACCGATGTTACATGAGTATGATAAATGAATGTAAAGCATAGTATTACTCTTAGTCTAGAGTCAATTAAACAATAGGAGTGCTACACATACTCTCAAGTGCTTACTCTTTGACGTGACAGAGAAAATCATTATTTGATACTACATGTGCTTAGGACTGTGTAGCATTTCGCATTAATAAAATTCATCTTTTTGCATTGCTACAAAATATATTTATATTGCAAATTTACCAAAAGCGCAGGGGGGCACAACCCCTAGTATAGAAGAAATATACAAGAGAACCCATAAGATATAGAAAAAGAAGAACAAAATTCAAAAAACTTAGAAAAATTAGAAAAAGGCAAAATATTACATGCTACTCTCCATGTACAAAGAGATTGTAACATCATCTTTCTCACCTCAACTATCATAGTCTTACCATCTTCAAAGTTGCTTGCATTTCTTCAAAGACATTACATTAAGCACAAAGGAGCCAACCTCCACATTTGCTACAAAAATTCTAACGGATCAATTTCATTATTTCATCCATTTCGGCCAGCAATTTAATAAAGCAGCAATTATAACAATCACAATCTGACATTGATAAATAAGAATTCTATACACAGAAAATTTCACTTTCCTAGACTTGCAAAGATTCTGAAATCACCTCTCTCCCTCACTCTCTCTTTCTATCTCAAGAAAGCCAAATGCAGTAGATATGCCTTTGCTCAGCGCCACCTTTCTAACCAAAGAACAAATGAAAACAAACTCACATCTAAAGGCTGATTTGCTAAACTAAATATTGGGAAAAGGGCAAAAAAAAAAAAAACACCCTATGAGTTTTACAATTAATTAATGTCTATCTAATTAATAAAGTTATGTGATCAACCATCCTCACACTGCAAGCTTGTCTTAATATTCCTTAAAGTACAGGATATTAGAGTGTTGACAGACTCCACAGACTCCATGGTAAGCTTAGCTGTGGGAGAGTTATTAGTTAGGATCTGGAATGCTATTGTAAGCAAAGACCCTCCCTCTGTGCTCTTCTCCTCTTGCCTAGAAGTAATCACTAGAGGCCTCGACTCCAGTCCATCTGGAAGAATCGAAAACCCCGAAGGCAATATGGCGATGTTGCTAGCGTCACATCCCGTCATCACCGACTGCATTCCGGTTATGTCCACCGGAGCATACACCACCATGGACTCGTATGCATTAGTGCAGCTATCTTGAAGTATCCACATACTGTTCTCTTTCGATTTCATCGTCTGAAATTTAGAAAAAGCCAGTGTTAGAAGTTGGAACCAGTTTAGGCTTTGTTGGATTGTGGTGAAACCAGAGTTAGAGAACTCACTTGGATGGCTACTGCATTGCCACGATCTTGCCCCTTGGCTAAGTTTGCAATGGAATGTGCAGGCCCTCCATTTGACATTATATCCCACTAGATTTACCAAAAACAAAAACCACATTACTTATTTGTCTTACTTTGATAATTATTAAGCATTGCATATATGTATAAGCTTTTGCAAAGCAGCCAAACCTCATTCCGGCGAGCTTCATCTCTTAAGAAATCGAATAGGACATGGGGAGATGCAGGCAACCATACAGAAGAAACAGCACACAAGATGACCCCAAGAGGCTCTCCAGGGTCGTTCAAGTTCTTCCTAGAAGCAACCCTTATGTCTTCCCCTGTCTTACTTGAGACCTTGGTCCAGGTATGGAAGCTTGATGCTCCAATTGCATGGCAGAAACTCTGTGTCATCCTCTGTGCCAACTTCAATATGCTTTTCCTCCCAGCCAGTGTGGCAACGCCTACAATTTTGATAAAAAGGTATGCCCTTCAAAACCCTCACAAAGTTGAAGTTTTGAACAACATATATATATATATATATATATCCAAAAACTCTGTCAGCTTGGCTTACCAGTCGAATCCTTCATGGGAACGTTGGTTGCCATGAAGAAAACAAGGCGTTCGCATTGGAGTTGCAGTGTTGCCACCCAATGCCTTGCACCGAAGGCTAGACCGCTGTTAATAATAGTGCGGTACATGGTATGAACTGTGGTTTTCTGGCATTCCAAGTGTTCTACCCAAATCACCTGACAAAACAATGAACCCATCAGATGATTTTTTTTTATTTTTTTCTTAATAATTTTATGTTTATGATTTACCAAGTGTTCAATCCAAATCACCTGACAAGGAATTGACCATTCATTATTAGAATTTTTTTTTTTTTTTTTTTTTTTTTTTAAAAAAAAAAAAAAT
>NC_081547.1:17612461-17623673 GCF_901000735.1 Corylus avellana
TCTCACCTCAACTATCATAGTCTTACCATCTTCAAAGTTGCTTGCATTTCTTCAAAGACATTACATTCTTCAAAGTTGCTTGCATTTCTTCAAAGACATTACATTAAGCACAAAGGAGCCAACCTCCACATTTGCTACAAAAATTCTAACGGATCAATTTCATTATTTCATCCATTTCGGCCAGCAATTTAATAAAGCAGCAATTATAACAATCACAATCTGACATTGATAAATAAGAATTCTATACACAGAAAATTTCACTTTCCTAGACTTGCAAAGATTCTGAAATCACCTCTCTCCCTCACTCTCTCTTTCTATCTCAAGAAAGCCAAATGCAGTAGATATGCCTTTGCTCAGCGCCACCTTTCTAACCAAAGAACAAATGAAAACAAACTCACATCTAAAGGCTGATTTGCTAAACTAAATATTGGGAAAAGGGCAAAAAAAAAAAAAACACCCTATGAGTTTTACAATTAATTAATGTCTATCTAATTAATAAAGTTATGTGATCAACCATCCTCACACTGCAAGCTTGTCTTAATATTCCTTAAAGTACAGGATATTAGAGTGTTGACAGACTCCACAGACTCCATGGTAAGCTTAGCTGTGGGAGAGTTATTAGTTAGGATCTGGAATGCTATTGTAAGCAAAGACCCTCCCTCTGTGCTCTTCTCCTCTTGCCTAGAAGTAATCACTAGAGGCCTCGACTCCAGTCCATCTGGAAGAATCGAAAACCCCGAAGGCAATATGGCGATGTTGCTAGCGTCACATCCCGTCATCACCGACTGCATTCCGGTTATGTCCACCGGAGCATACACCACCATGGACTCGTATGCATTAGTGCAGCTATCTTGAAGTATCCACATACTGTTCTCTTTCGATTTCATCGTCTGAAATTTAGAAAAAGCCAGTGTTAGAAGTTGGAACCAGTTTAGGCTTTGTTGGATTGTGGTGAAACCAGAGTTAGAGAACTCACTTGGATGGCTACTGCATTGCCACGATCTTGCCCCTTGGCTAAGTTTGCAATGGAATGTGCAGGCCCTCCATTTGACATTATATCCCACTAGATTTACCAAAAACAAAAACCACATTACTTATTTGTCTTACTTTGATAATTATTAAGCATTGCATATATGTATAAGCTTTTGCAAAGCAGCCAAACCTCATTCCGGCGAGCTTCATCTCTTAAGAAATCGAATAGGACATGGGGAGATGCAGGCAACCATACAGAAGAAACAGCACACAAGATGACCCCAAGAGGCTCTCCAGGGTCGTTCAAGTTCTTCCTAGAAGCAACCCTTATGTCTTCCCCTGTCTTACTTGAGACCTTGGTCCAGGTATGGAAGCTTGATGCTCCAATTGCATGGCAGAAACTCTGTGTCATCCTCTGTGCCAACTTCAATATGCTTTTCCTCCCAGCCAGTGTGGCAACGCCTACAATTTTGATAAAAAGGTATGCCCTTCAAAACCCTCACAAAGTTGAAGTTTTGAACAACATATATATATATATATATATATCCAAAAACTCTGTCAGCTTGGCTTACCAGTCGAATCCTTCATGGGAACGTTGGTTGCCATGAAGAAAACAAGGCGTTCGCATTGGAGTTGCAGTGTTGCCACCCAATGCCTTGCACCGAAGGCTAGACCGCTGTTAATAATAGTGCGGTACATGGTATGAACTGTGGTTTTCTGGCATTCCAAGTGTTCTACCCAAATCACCTGACAAAACAATGAACCCATCAGATGATTTTTTTTTTTTTTTTTTCTTAATAATTTTATGTTTATGATTTACCAAGTGTTCAATCCAAATCACCTGACAAGGAATTGACCATTCATTATTAGAATTTTTTTTTTTTTTTTTTAATTTTATGTCACTTTAATTGGTTTTACCTCTGATTTTTCTTTTTATTTTTGAGTTGTTTCCCATCCCCTGACCAAGATTAACCATCAAGTGTCCAAATAAGTATCTCAGGATGGAAATACGAGCATCAATCAACAAATTATTGTTGTGGCGCTTCAAAAAATGGCAATATGCATGCGATGGAAGATTGTATACCTTGCAATGGCCATTTGATTTGTCCTCGATGATGCAACCGGATGGGCGTTTTCTGCATTTCACAAGGGATGCATCGATGTTATCCTCCACTTTGTCCACCGAAACATCAACAATTGCCCATTGCTCAGCACTCAGTTGCTTGCAATATCGGACGAAGTACACTTCTCTTGTGGGCACCATTGGTGTCAGCATTTGCAATTCTGCAAACATCTGGAATTCAACAATTCATTGTCTTCTGTTACTATTTCCAATATGAAGGAAATTCTCTTCAAGTTACTGATTTTTTTTTGTTCATTCTGACCCACATGGGTGCCTCAAGTGTTATTAATCTTTTTTAAAAAAATAAAAAATCTTCGTTCCTGCCCAATGATATACAGAAAAGCTGAGCCAACATAAAAAGTCCAACTTTTGCTCTCATAGTTGGACCACAAGATAACTTTACGATACTCATGCATGCAAGAAACAAATGTGAGGCTGACATTTTCCGTCACACAATCTCAATTGTATAACAATTCACTAAACATCATTATTCTTAATCGTTACGTATTTAGCACTCACATTGCGCTATCCAAAATACTGTAACAAAAAATACCAAAAAAAGCTTGCCTTCGTGCAAGCCACTCATTTTGGCTAAAGATTTTACTAACTGCTATGATGCTCAACAATGCATAAATTAAATTAATTTAAAAAATATATATATATATATATCTGATTCTCTTCCCTTTTTGGAAATAGTGAAAAAAAAAATAAAGAAAAAAGATATTTTAAATAGAATAGCAAAAGTAGATAGTTAAGATATTGAACATGATATAGACACTTTAAAAAAGTGGGTAACTAAAGTTAAAAAATAAATAAATAAAACGGACCGTGAATATCTTAGAAAAGTGTTCTTTTACCTAAATTTGTACTAAACATTAGCTGAGCAAGAGGTCATTGCTTTAGAGAATATACATTTATATGTCAAAGATCCCAAATTCAAGACTATATATATATATATATATATATGAAATGAAATGAAAGGTTCCAAGAAGGAACTCACCAGTTGTACAGCACCATCTCTGTTAGGGCCTTCACCATCGGAGATAACATCAACAGTGGCAGCCTTGGAGATCAAGCATGGAAACATCTCCTTCCATTGGTTCTGCAATAAAACAAATAAATCAGCATCACTTTCATATTTTTGTACAAAACAAAAAAAAAAAAAAAAGAAAGAAAGAAAGAAAGCGATTTAATTTGCATGGATTATCTTGTTCAGCTTCTCACCACATCCACGAAACTTTGAACAAGCCGCGGGAGATCCACAAAAACAACCCCCGTCTCCCTGGAGGCCTCGATGGATCTCTTTGGGCGCCCATTGTTGGTTGCACTTTTGACACCTGGGAACTCTTTCATGTACTCGTCATAATTCAGTATTTCACGACCAGTCTCCACGCTACGAATCCACAGTGGATCTCCAGCAGTAGCCATTTTTGTCAGCTCCTCCATTGCTTGATTAACAATCTCCATTATCCTCGACTTCTCCAGCCCGAAAATCCCAGTGAAAAAATCCAAGGAACTTCTGGTGTCTTGGTCTTTACCAGTTGGGCATGAAGGCGACGAGGCTGTCCCTGGAGGGTGTTTTCCTAGAGCTGCTCGGAGTTTTTCTACCTACAATTCAATTCCAGTGAAATTCAGTTTCTAATTTTTTTTTTTTTTTTAACGAGTGCTGATTCAAGCGCTAATTTTCATACCTCGGCCTTGAGCCGGGCGTTTTCGATTCTGAGTTGTTGTTCCTCCGTGGTGACGGCGGCATCTCGGCTTGTGGTGGCGGTGCCGCAGTTGGGGCAACAAGATTTGTTTATTTGCTCCCTCATGGCTTTGTTTTCATCTCTTAGTTTCTCCATTTCCCCCTTGAGCAAAGAATTTTCATGGCGCTCTTGTATAGCCTGCACAGTTAACGCTGATTTGATCGATTTCCCTCATAAATTAAGCAAATGAAAAAGAAAAAGAAAATAAAAAAGAAATACCTTGATTTGGGTTCTACGATTTTGAAACCAAAACTTGACTTGCCTAGGAGCAAGGCCTAATTGCTTGCTCAGATGTTGCCTCTGCTTCTCATCTGGGTGGGGTGACTCTTTGAATAAACTGCAATTAATTAATTAATTAGTTCATGTAATTAAGCAAAACATGATTAAATTGTTTGGTATTGGAGGCCAAGAATCAAAATAGGCAATTTTTAACACATGCATATGATCAAACAAAGAAAAGAAAAGTAAGAGAAAAATTTAAGATAGCTTTAACTTTAGAATATTGTTCTTTTTTGTAAGCATGTCACTAACTTTTTTTAAATCTTTGTGAGTAGCTGTATATCGTACAACACAAAGTAAAACATTATTAAAGCTACTAATTGACATGCATATTCACCCAACTTTAACCAACCCATTAATTAATTTTTGATTAATTAGATTAAACTCAAGAGGATTAATTAACTCCAGGTGAAAGTGAAACCCATTGGTAGGGAGAAAGATAGAAAGAACTTTACGCTTCCATTTCTCTGATTTGCTCAGCTGTGTGCCTATGATACTTCTTCCTCTTCTTCTTCTTGTTCTTATCCCCATCGCCTTCATCATCCTGATCTCCTTCGCCGTCAAACTCGTCGTCGGATCTTGATCTGAGGGGGCCGGAGTTCTCGCTGCTGATATCTGCCGTGTCTTCTCTGTGGCCGCCACCTCCGCTCCCCTCGTCCCCTTCCTCCACCTCCATGCTTGCCGCCGCCGTTGCCCCGGCATCGCGAAAAATCCCGGCCTAGTCAAAACAAACAAACAAAACAACAAAGTAAGTAAAAACAATGAAAGAGAAGTAGAAGAGAGGGAGGGTTTAGGAAGAATGTAAACATATTACAAGGCTGAGAGAGAGTGCTGGAGCGACAAAGAAGTCTTTGGTACGAGAAGTCGGTGGATTATTCGACATGTCCACGCCCATGACAAGGCTGGAGTTCTTGGGGGTGTCAAATGGGTTGTTTTAAAGGAGCAAAAATGGAGGTAATGAGGGTGTGCTGGAGAGAGAGATAGAGAGAGAGAGGGAAGGAGAGAGGGTGGGGGCTGCCTGATTTAAGGATATAAAACAAAATGATGAAACCCAAAGAGGTTTTTCTTTTATGTATGTGTGATTTCTGTGTGTGTGAGAGAGAGAGAGAGGGAAGTGAGAAAGGGCTGGTAGGGGTTGACTGTTAGATATTCTGGGTGGAACAAGAAAGTCTCAACTAACTTGAAGCGGTTGAATCTATTTTTCAACGGTATCTTCAATGTTCTGCATTAACGGCTTGGCTTGGCTCAAGCGTCCAGCTCAAAGAGTTTCATTGATTACTACTGAACTCTGGAGCTCTGTATGATAGACACTGTTTGGTAAGTAAGTTTGGTGCACATTAATTAATATCCCATATATGTATTCTACAATTATTTCACAATATTGACCGTCTCAATCTATCTTTAATTCTTTTTGCTTTTTATAAAATCATCTAAAAGTTAATTTTACCTATCACGTCAAATATCTAAGAGTTTATTGTAAAGTAGGTAATTTATTTTATCCTACAATTATTACACAATGCTAATTATTTCAATCTATTTTTAATTCTTTTTTATTTTATTTTTAATAAAAAGATCTAAATATTGATTGTAACGACCACATCAATTATTATAAAATAAAAATATAATTTTTAACATTATTATTACTAGCCAAAAGGGGGACCCCAAGGCATGGTAAGTTTAAAAGGGTCTTTTAACATATGGTTATGTGTGTTCATGAAAGTTGCCAAGTGGATGGGCTTATGATATACCCAAATCCGTACGAAAACTTTATGAATGTACATATAACATATATACGCATCATTTTATGATCTTAATTCTCTTTAAAAAAAAAAAAAAAAAAGCATAAACCGAAAATTTAATTGGAAACTGCTTAATTAGTTTTTATATTTTTGTTTCATTATATACCTACATGATAATTGATTATAATAAGTAGGTTCTCCATCTTTGTTTTTTTTTAAAAAAAAAAATCAATTTTAGTATATATTTATCAAGTTTGATAGATATAATTTGTTTATACTTTATTTAAACCTTAATTTCGTTTATGATTGAAAATGTTTGATCGTACTCCGAGGCTCAAATCCACTATGTATGTGAGAATGAGAACAAAATGGCCGGTCAATCCAACCAGGAGCCAATCAGATGCTTAAGTCAGGAAATTGGTTCGAGAGAGGAAGTAAGTTGAAAAAAAAAAAAATGGAAATGTTTGGCTAGAGTAACAAATGAACGTACTTCTCAGCGATTTCCCCCTCCTCTTTATATAAAGTGTTTCCCGCACTTAATTATTTGAAGAGCAGGTTTGGGGCTCAACTGAATATGATTTTGTTGCCCCAACTCCCTTAGGTCATGCTTCCATCATGTCTATGGTTGTAACAAAATTCCAGCAATCCAAGCAGGAAGAATGGCGGATGCAGCCGGTTATATTCGCTCGTATGTACACCCTTAGGATAGAATAGAGAGAAATCAGTCAATTTATAGTTTGAAATTCATTTTTCAATTTGGTTTCAAGATGAAGACTTAAAGTCCGTCTGGGATTGTGATTTCAATAAGTGCGATTTTAAAAATTGTGGTTTTGAAATCGTTAGCTTTTAAAATCGCAAAAAGGTTTGGTAAAACATGTTAAAAATTAGTTTTTTATCAAATTTTTGTTGTATGAAATCGCGATTTTAGTTTAAATTTGTGTTTTTTTTCAAATAAGCACTCCCTAACTTATTTATAGAAATCTCATATTTTTTTCTTATTTTAAATTAAGTATTTTTTAAGTTGCAATGTCCAACGCCTTATGTTTCATGATATTTTTTAAAAACGCAAATTATTTTTACGAAATTACAATTTCAAACGCACCCTTAATCAATCTACATCCCAGGTAGTATGAAACATAAGTAAAATAATAATAATAATAATAAATAAAGTAAATTTATTTTGGACGTAATCCACATCCACGTGACTTCGATTCTAGCTTGCTTCTGTTTTTTCTTTTTAATTTTCTTATTATTTTGGGTGTATGAAATTATTACCGAGTGGAAGTGGGTTTTGGCTTGGGTATCCTCATTTGCTACAAACAAATTAATGCGCAACCAAATGCTGCCCGTGGATTGACGAGCTGACAAGGCATCGCGGTCCCACGAATTTTCAATATATTCAACTTTTAAATGATTTATTTATAAAAACAACAAAATAACAAACATTTAAGGATCGTGTCATCGTGATAAACATTTGCATGGAATTCATTACAAAAATTAATTGTAATCGGACAAAAACAAAACTCAGGCATTCATTTTTTTTTTTTTTCCTAAAATTAACAAAAGGGGGCTTTAGATACAAATAAAACATCACTTTCATGCACTCATTCAACTTTCCTTCACATCTTTATAACTTTTCTTTAAATGAGTTATTGGAGCTCATCTAACAACAATCACTTTAAATATTGGCAGGTGAAAAAATTACAGCACATATATAATAATGTTTCGAAAAATGTTAAAATGTTACAACATATCTACCGTTGTCCGTCTAGGGTTCTTATAGGCTAAGGTGGTAGTTGTTTAAAAAAAAGGGTTAATAATTTTTTTTTTTTTTTTAATTATTTTTTCCTAAGTTTTAAAACTAGACAAATATGGTACTCCACCTATAGGAAAAGACAAAATCAATACCTCCGTTAATTTTCGTAAGTCCCAATTAACGGAATTTTTACATGTCACTCTTATAATACGCCACTTATCCTTAAAAAAAAAAAAAATAAATTAATTAAATAATAATTAAAAAAAAAAAAAGAAATAAAATTTTTTTGGGGTGGCCGGCCACCTCATTTTAGCCAATGGCCACCCCCATTTTGGCCTTGGGGTGGCTAAAGTGATTCTGTTAATTAGGACTGACGAAAACTAACGGAGATATTGATTTTATCTTTTCCCATAGGTGAGGTATCCGATTTGTTTGGTTTTAAAACCTAGGAAAAAAAATAAAAACGTTAAAATGGAGGTACCAAAAAAGTTATTAACCTTAAAAAAAAAAAAAAAAAAAAAAAGTTAAACCAAGAAAACCGGTCTTTTCTCTCTCATCTCTCTTCCTAAAATAACACAGTTTTCTCTCACACAGATCTGTCTCTTCCTCCATAACCGAAAAGCTTTTAAAGATTGAGATATCTTTCTTCTTCCGGGCAGTTCACTTTTTTTTGGTTTTTAAAAATTTTGTGTTGTACAAATTCGTGGGTTCACAATTTTTTTAGTTTCAATAGATTACTTCTCTAGGAGAAATTTTAAAATTGAATGCATTATGTAGTTAATATCATGAGGGATATTAGATTACATGAAAAATAGGAATAATTGAACTTTATGCTTTCAGAAATTTATTATCATTTTTAATTAACTTATTTGAAGAAAAAAAATAAAAAAAGATACTGACAATCGTGCTGGATGCATATTGTCAAAGCATAGTGTCGGTATGGAGGAAGAGAAAAAACTGCACTGCGTTAGAGAAAGTTATAATTTTTTCTAGAACTCTCATAAGGATCCCAGAAGGACTGCAGTAGACGTTGTGAAATTTCTCTAATTTATTTACCGCACCTAAACTAAATCCCCGCTCAATTATCCTTCTTTTAATGACAAATCGACTTACGTGAATCAATTTCCTAAGTAGCGCCTGTTTGATCAAGACCCACCCCCTAAAAAAAAAGAATTTTATAAACTCCAATAATCAGCACCTAATGGTCCTTAACTTCTGTATAGATATATGTTTTGTGTTGAAGATGAATGAATCCGGCAATTGCGTATAATATAATAAAAAACGGTTTACTTTTTCTTACTAAGAAACAAGAAATTTCTCCTCATTTTATCTTGTATTAGTAAAAATCACACGTTGAAGATGCGTGTCGATCTTCTCCAATGACAAATTTCCTTGTTATTCTTGTAAATTAATCAGAGACGTCAATTCAAAAATTTAATCTTCCATAAATTACATGTACCCTTTTCAACTACCTTTTCTTTTTAACTTTGTTTTTTTTTTTTTTTAAAAAAAAAACCCAACTAATTTTAAAATCTTTGTCAGTGCTTTAAATTCCCAATAGAGGAGCCGGCTTGCATGAGCCGAGCCATGTGAGAGCTATCAATGGCTATGGTCAAACCCTGTAGCCATGTGTAAGCATGGTAATTTGTGGCCTCCAGTTCTTTATTAAATTTATGATTATTATATTTCTATGTGTCTTTATATCATTTAAAGAGTTGAAAGAAGTGAATGCAATTAATGGATTTGCCTCCAAGTTTTTGGGTTTTTTTTTTTTTTTTTGAAAAATAAATAAATAAACAAAATTCAACCCAACATGCGGATAAGTCAATTCTTAACCTCACACCCTTGAGACAACTCAGAAAATACAAAAAATATTTAGTATTCCATCCACAGTGTCAGCGTCACTAAATCTTTTATCCCTCAAAAATTACAAACACAAAACAATTAATTAATTCAAACACAAGCTTATGCACACACCTCCCAATTTCTTTCTTTTTTCTTTTTATTTTTTTGTTGCTAATATTATAATTGAATTTCTGAAATTTGGTGTGCAAGAAAGACAGTTCAAAACCGACATCTTGGTGGTGGATGGACACCAAAGAAAAGTTCTTATTTCTACCTGAATCCATTAGTGGGTCTAATTGGGCATACAATTACCAAATATCCAAACATTTTCAAGTAATTTTTCTTTCTTTTTCTTACTATTTAAAAGAAATTAAATAAACTTTTCCCTCAACCTCCACCTCAGCAACATCAACATCCACACAAAAAAATGATTCACATTGTGGGATAAATGAGTCAAGTGTTCACTTTTGCATAGGAAATGTGGATCAAGAATTTAGAGGGCAAACAAAAAATAAAAATAAAAAATAAAAAATAAATTCAGCATCAGAATTAATGAGCTATCACCGTCCATAATTAAAGTTTTGGTGGCATATGGGTTATGATTAGGGTTATCTACAATTCAAATGGACAGGGAATGATATTTTTTTTTTCTTTTTTGCGCTATTGAAATTCACATATATTGGCATTGGCATTGGTAGTTAGGAATGGTAGATAATACGAAGCAATCACATGATTCCACAAACCTAATAAAGAACAGTATTAATTATTTTGAGGTTCCTTTTGGATTTCTCTCTCTTCTCATACCCTTTCTTTCATCTTACATTCCCTACACCTTTTCTTTTTTCTTATAATCCATTAAGAAAGCAAAAGGAGAAACCAAGAAATCCACAAGCAAGAGGTATCTTGCTTTCTTTGTTCTCAATCTTTTAAGCTTTCTTATGATATAAGTTTTGGGCTAACCCAATATGCCCAGAGAAAAAAAAAAAAAAAAAAAAAAAAAAAAAAGGTGGAATAGGTTTCAAATGTACTTCCCAAAAACTAGGGGAAGATGTGGCAAATTTTGATAAATTTAAGGTTGGGAAGAAAAAAATGTAGAATGTTGAAAAGATGAGAGAGGCTCGGAAAGAAAGGAAAAGTCATGCAAGCAGAAGATAGAAAAAAGGGGATTGGTGCCAAAGAAGAATATTAAACTATCTGCTAATTTCACAGTCACAGACCCATGTTGTTAGAAAGTTCAACAAAATGAAAAGAAGATTCGAATCTTCCCCCCTCCCTCCTTTTGAGACCAAAACTCAGTCATCCAAACAAAAAATAGACAAAAGGTTAAATCATACTTATCTAGAAACAATGACCATGAAATCCACCTCAGAAGAAAACACCAAGGTAAAGAACAGATCAAAAGAAGATATAAAAAAGATATACATTTGAAGAGTATACTACAATGACTATTGACACCCTTTATGTTGTTACAGAAAACTACTCCACAAAGTTTTTTTTTTCTTCTTTTTTTCTCTTCCAAGTTCATTGTTTCTTTCAATTTTGATCCTCTTTACCAGGAAAGGATAAACATATTACTTTCACTGCTCAAATGCAAGTTAAACCCTTAGTTCATAGTATCAGCAGATATGATAGATGGGAGAGACAGACATGATTCTAAGCTGCCATCTAATGTTTTATCATTTATAATATATAGTTCACACCAAGACTCAATTTGATAATATAATCCCAGTCAATAACTGAAATGGTAAAA